>NC_083561.1:27556023-27856060 GCF_019925205.1 Metopolophium dirhodum | reverse complement strand
AATCTCATAAATATGAGGAGTGAAATTCGTAGATACCTATCATCGATGCTCCATTTAAGATTCCTTTGTGGACAGATGTCATTTGAAAATCACATTGTGCTGACGGGATAATAAAAGACACAGACGTCACGCTAATGGAGATTGCTGCGAAAAGCGATCCGCAAATGAATAATATGTAGTAATGAAAACTCCCAAATCCTGCATAATATAATAGTAACATAATACATAATATTTCTCGTTTGAATTGTCTAATAATATAGTTCTTATCCTAGTAGTTATCCTAGTTAGGTATAGTTTTAATTAATCACACGATTTCACGAATATCAACTTTTTAATATTATTAACTAGCTTTTTTTTAACTGGACGTTTTAATTCTGAAAATTGGACCAGATTTATTTGAAATAATATTATGAAATATATTAATAACAATTATAATGATAATTCATATTAATATAATATTATCTAAATGTATACAGCGCACTTGTATTCTGTAGCCTACCAATTTTTGTAATCTAAACATAACAATACAATTTTATATAATAACCATTTTTTTAAGTTAGAAAAATATTAACTATTTTTCGTCTTTAAATTGAAACTCGGTTCATTAAAACTGAATTAACCCAGGTATATTAGAAAATTTTAGAAAATTTTCTTATAGATAATCAAACATTTCCAACACTTTACACCCCATCAAACGTCCTTTTGGTTTCGAAAAGTATGATTGAATGTATAATTTCAATAAGTAAGATTCAATAACTCCAACTATTTTATATTTACTACCAAGGCGTATACATTTGAATATTTGATAGATAGATAAAAATATCTAGTTACCTACTATGAATGTGTTCGTAAATAGCATATTTTCTATGACTTTTTATAGAAAACGAAATATATAATATTTATAATTTAGTGCGCACTCTAGTGATGTTTTTGCAACTATACTTAAGTAACCACCGACATCACAAGGCGCTCTATAGTTGGATTTCTTTATTACAATAAGCTTATAAAATACAATATAATATTATTTTAATTTGTATACATTTTAATTTTATTTCGATCTCGAAAGTATTAGATAGAGTATAGATAGAGTAAAGTATTCTTATATCTCTCCATATTATTATCTTACAAAACACCCGTCATTATAATCGTTTAATTGTATGTATATATTTATAAATATGAATTATAGTAATACCATTGATGATAAAAACTAGTATATATAATCAACGGTAAAGCAAATTACAAAAATCTATTTTTAAATATATACCTAATTATTATTTATTAATGTATGCTTAAATTTGAATTACTTTTGCTAGTTTGCTACGATGGTGTATAAATAAAATTTCAACTTTAGGTACAGTAATTGATTAACATGCGTACGGTAGAAAATAGGCTAACCAAAAAATGTTGAGGTTCTGGAACATTAGGACATCTAAAAATATATCTTGGTAAAAATAAATGCACTTATCCACCACTGCATGCATAAATTAATTTAATTCAAAATCATAATATTAATACAGCTAATGATACACAATAGTGTGCCATACCTATAGGTACAGCTTAATTATTCAAATCTCCAAAAAAGTACCTACAGCAATTGTGTATAATATATACCTAGTACCTATTTAAATTTAGACATTTAGTACAAATTATAACTTACCGACAATTTCGATAGCTTCGTCCAAATTTACTGATTTGGTTATCAAATATTTAGAACTTGCTGTTTCTAGAAAAATAAATAGTCAAAAATAGTAGTATTGCAGAAAACATAATAATATTATAATATACATATACTGCACTGCAGGATACTATTTAGGGTGCCACTAATCACTATTACTATCCTCGATTGAAGATCTAAGGCTGAAGGCTCTAGAACATATTGTTATATATTTATTATTTTTCCACTTAAATTATGTTCCTGAAAAAAATTGCATCTATGAACAATGGTGTGTAGGTATATTTGTTGGCATAAACGCATAAAATATAACATCATTTATATATGTATATACCGCATGAAACAGTCCCGGGTAGAAGCCAAAGCTGGGTAGTAACTAGTTAAAAAGTTAAAACTAAAATGTATTATAAGTTACTTTTTTGATGAATTTTAATTTAATTAGTTAATATAAAATAAAATTTTAGAAAATAACTTAGTTAAGAACTAAAGCCGAGTTCACAACTGGCCGCATTGCACGAAAGCACACGATTATTAAAAACATGACACAACACGATAAGGGCAATTGACCGACCCCGGCTGAAGTTATTTCATAAATAAATAATTGTAACTTAACTTGGTTATTTTGTTAAAATTAATGCCATTTACGAATTTTCGAAACTATGGACAGTATATTTTATGCATTGATTTTTTAACGAAAATAACATATTCTATGTAAACATCATTATTTCATTATTGTAAAAAGATGTACATGTGTTCTAATACCCACACGAGTCTTCGTCTTATACTATGATAAGTCTAAAAGGGAGTAATCAAATTGGTTTCTGTTTGAAAAAGGTATTTTATTAAGTTAAGCCGAATTGGTTGACGTTTGTGTCGGACAGCATCTGAAACTATTTTTTGGACTGCCCTTATTATCACCCAAACACGCCGAAGACTGTTTTTTAATGATTTGATGGCATTAAAACCATGCTGTTCAAAATCTGATTTTTTTTCACTACATTCATGATACATACATAATGATGGAAAGTACCTTTCCACCGAAAATTTGGGATGGATTTGTAGTACACAGAAAGAAATACCGCAGTTAAATTAATAAAAATTGAGGTTAAATCAACAAAATAATGATTGACATAGGTCCAACAGGGAGTTTGTTATTATGAAAATTAATATTTTGTTGATTTAACAACATTTTTCCCTGTTAATTTAATGTTTAATTCAACAAATTATTTTGTTGTTTTGAAATAATACACCATTAGAATTATTGTGCTTACTAATGAAATGATTTTTTAAATTAATCAATTATTTTGTTAAAAAAAATTAATTTTTATTAAATCAACAAGATATTTTTTTATTAAATCATCAATTATTTAACCATTGATTTGAAAATTGTGGTTTGTTAATTATAAAATCATACCTTCGTTTAGTGGCGTATTTAGGATTTTTTTTAGGAGGAAGATTCATCAATATATATATCACTATATATAAACTAAAATATAGATGGATATTTGAAGACATTAATATTATACATGTATCAAATATATATATATTACACTTTCTAGGGGTTTATATCCCCTGAACACCCCTTATTACTTTACTACTATCGTCATTAGTATCATATAGGTAATGTAACAGAAGGTAGGTATTATAGTAATGAAAAAATAAGATATTTTTAAGACTAAAAATAATTTTATTTTAAAAATCAAACAATTTATCAAAATTTAATTTCACTAACAATTTGATTAACCAAAGGACAAGGTTTGTCATATTTGTTAACAATATTATAGTATAATTTTTGAACAAATAGCCATACATTTATAGATTCAATTGGATATTCTATATTGAAGACATGGAAAATTTTGAAACAAATGTCTAGTGCTTTAATAGGGGAAAAAACTTTGTATTTAATACTATCAAAAAAAACCAATACTTCCAGTGGTTCCCTAATTGTTCCTATAATTATAATACATGGTTGTATGGTATCGCCAACATTATATTTTCGCTTGATCATTTCTTCAACCTCTACTGCAGTTGGCGCTATCATCATAAAACTGTTCTGCGAATCTTGGATTGAATATTTTACTATGGTTTTTTTCCCTTGTGTGTCGGTGGATGACTTTTTGTTTGTTGGTATTAAAATTGCATGTAGGAGATACAATATTATACAACTTTTAGAACCTGAAAATAGAAAATTAATGAAAATTAATTCTATGAAAGAAAATATGCATTAATTCAATAAAATATTGGTAAATAATGAACGAATAATGGATCATGATCTGAACTTACTTTCAGTTACTTGACTGTTGTCAATCAGATAATTGTATAACTTCTTATTTGAAGGATCTTTCAGCCGTTGATTCAGTACTTGAATAACTTTTAGTTTGGTGTCATCAAAAATGTTTAGCATATTTGATGCTTCCTTTTGAAGACACTGAAAATCAATGTCAACCTATAAAAGTAAGACATATGCCAATATTAATTCTAACTTACAATTCTTAGGATGACTAAAATATTAAAGGGGTTCAAATTTTCAAATACATTTTAATAAAGATACATTTTATTATATAGGTATTAAAAACTTATTACAGAGTCATAAGTATAACTGTATTAATTAGTGGTATGTTGTTATCAATAATATTGTTCATAGGTAGGTAGCTTATTAAACACAATAATTTGATACAGTAACAATTTATTGTTGGATACCCGAGGGCTTGTTGTAAGAATACTAGAAGCTCCTGCTCCTGCTCCTGCCCCAAAAATGGGAAAAACATTTTTTTAAGTTGTGCAAGTTTAATCATAACAAAAGATTAGTTAAAAAAAAGTGTATCAATCTATTATTAATTGTTAAAGTTGTAAAAATTTAACAAAAGAAGAACCTAAAACTATTGCATAGGTCCTAGTAAATTTAGTTGGTGGGTGGGTAGTTTATGAAGCTTGCTCTTTGAGTTTTGAAGACTAAAGCCGCCACTGTAGATATCCACCCTATCAACACAGAGATACATTTCTGCAATAGGCATTCAAACTTTAAATTACCTACGGCACAAAAACATTGTCTTATACATTTTAGTATAATATTAAAAAGATTAAGCATTAAATATTTTTAGCAATCATATCACTAAATATAATTTATAAATTAGGTTTATGAATTATAAAATCTCACAAGTTTATATCCAAGTGGCTTCTTGTAGTGAGGCCATGTATTGTGTAAATCAGTAGCCGACATTTTTAATGATTTTAGCCTGTACACTGCAGTTTTTTTCCAAATTATTTCTATATCAGGCCATGATAATTCATCATGGTTCAACTGACTTATATATCTTTCAGGATCTTCTTCAACCACTGTTATTTTAATAAATAAACAAATTAATTTAATTAACAACTTACAAATATATATTTAAATATTAGTCCATAGTACTCATCACCTAATTCATCATTGAATGCTGCAGATATCCGGGTAAGACTATTTTTCTCAAGCTTACGTTTTTTTAATGGGCCCTGAGACACTAGCCCATGGTTTTTTAAACTTCTTATTTTGTTGAAATATTTTGCATACAGTTTCCCTTTTGGCGCTTTATTGTCTGTATCTCTAACAAAATATGTTTCCTGAATAAAAATGTAAGTAAATATTTAATCTATGTACACTTTTAGTATTTATTTCAGTTATACTGGTTGAGCGCCATATGGGTTTTTATAGTTTTCCTAATGTCGCCTTGAGACCCAAATTTAGTTCTCGTTGAATTTTTTACATTGCCATGAGAAGTACAATAGGATCTCACTAATATTACACTTTTATTAATTAACACCCAATATTGGTTCTCGTTTATAGGATTTTAATCATTAAATTAATTTATTCAGATTCTGCACTATATTTTGATATGAATAGCAAAAACCTAATTTTTATTATTATTTCTAAGACATTTAAATATAATCACAAAATAACAAAAATATATTTTAGTTTTATATACCATGGCAATAGAAAACAAAATTTTAAAATCACTGTTGACAATCATCAAAATTTAGTTGTGAACCAAAATTGGGTCTCATGGCGCTCAACTTGTTAAGTAACTACTTTTACAATTTTAAAAATAAACATTTCTATGATTTTGAATTTAAGATAAATAACTGAAAATTGAATGTGTTAATTTTGTTACCTTCAATTCCGTTGTAAAAGTTTCAACAATTGTCTTTGCTATAGTATCTGCCAGACCAACAGACATAGAGATAGATTGTTCAATGAGACTCGATATTATTAAGTCAATCATTAAACTGCGACATGACTCATTTAAACTTTTATTTGACTTGTAGTAGTTTGTTATCATTACCCCATGAGAACTATTACTAAGGACATCATGTAAAGAAAATTGTGGAGATATATGGCAAATTGATTGTACTGGTAAGTTGGAAAATGATAAAGTGGATACAGTTGATGTATTCCTTACATCAACAGTAACCTCTTCTGGTTTGTTTTGCAATTGCTTGAGATTTTTCTTAAATTTTATTTTCACCCCCATTGGATACTTTGATAAAAGCTGCTCAACTTCAATAGTACTTATAGATTGTAACGCCTCGACATCAATACATTCAGCTAAATCAAAAATATGGTTCTATTAAAATAAATAATAGTCAATATTTATAAATAATAATTTAAATTACTGTGTACAATTATAAAAATAAAAATCCTGAGCCAAAATATTATAAAAATTTAAATGGTAACTATACATGTTTCAGCCTATAGACCATTATAGGGTTATATAAAATATTTAAAATATAAATATAAAAATCAAATTCAAATATTATAAAATATAAAGAACAATAAATAATATATTTATTATTTACCATTTAAATTATTACAACTTATAATAATCTGGCTTTTGTGAATTTTTATTTTTATAATTTGCAATTTGTTACACAGTAATTAATATTATTAATTATACAAGTATTAAACAATACTTTAATTTTAAATATTTATAGCTATGAAAATTAATCGAAAATTAAATTTATAATACTAACCTAAGCAAGTTTCATACAAATATTCCATGTTCCAACCTAACAACATATCTTTTAAAATATTTTGATCCTCAAAACTTAAATGATAAGGCTTAGGTGAAATATCATGACTTGGCGGTGATAGTTGAGAAAAATTATCCATAATATTCGGACATTCTACTAATCTTTCATCATTGGAAATTGAAGAGCAGGAGGGTAGCTGAAGCTCTGTATAAATTCTTTCATCCTCAAGGTTTTCTCTGAATAGATTTAAGTAATCTTCTTTTTGGTGTTGCATTTTACTTGATCCATAAAATACATTTAGAAATACAAAATATAATTGCACACAAATATATACATATTACATAAATTAAATTATTTAATTTTAAAACTTTAAAGATATAAATACTACACATATTAGTACCTACATCTTCATCTTATACCTAAATATACTAATACTAAAATGAGATAAATAAAAACAAAATTAGGAGATTCGATTATTTCCAGTTCTAGAAATATTCTTTCAACCTAATCATAAGATTACCACCAGTAACTTTATTGATATTTAAAGGTGGGGAATTGAACTGATCAACATTCATAACACTTTTGGAAACGACACTTTTATTTATATCAACTTTGTATGCTCTAAAATGAGTGTCAAATAATTCTAATAGAATTTGCTGAACAACAAAATATACTGTATTATTTTTTAACAACATTATCTCAAGAATTTCAAATAAACAAATTTCACTATTAAAGCAAGTGACAAAATTGCCAATTTTGTAGATTGTACCTCGAAATTCAATCTTGGAATAACTGATATAGTTATTAGTTGATACATTTATAAAGTCAAAAATAATTGCCACATGTTTTGAATCAAGTTTATATTTTTCCAAGGCTTCTACTAGCAAACTATTTTTCTTTTGGTTTAATATGAAATATGCAAATTTAAATTGATGTTTATTTGCCAATGTTAAACAAATATTTCTTCGAGATGTTATTGCCCTAGCATACATTTTCAACTCCTTATGCTTGGCTTCGAAACGAAAGCACCAATAGTGTCTTGGAGGACCAGATTTAAGAATAATTGTAGGATAATGTATCAATATATGATGCTTAGGTTTTAAGTTGTCTTGAAAATATTTAACATAATCTGAATTATGTTTTTCAATAAGAATTTTTAAATGCTTTACCATATCTCGTGTAAACGTATGGCTTAATAAACTATCTATAATTTCAATAAAAATTAAAAAAAATTGCCAAACCTCATCATCCACTGGAATTAAATCACCAATGATCAAAGAAAAAAAATGAACAAAGCACATCATTTGTCTTGCTGACATTTTTAAATGAAATTTGTGAAGATGATGTTTTTCAATAGGTGGTGATAAGTTTTTTTGTTCAAGTTCACAATAGTCAAAATTTTGTTTTCTTAAATTAAGGGTTTCTAAAGAAAAAATTTGTATTTTTTCTGTGTAATAAATTATTAAATGACACATATTGTAATGGCAAATACCTTCATAAATGTCATGCATAATGTCTACGCTAAAGTTATCCGTAACATGAAATGTGGTGATTTGGTTTAAAATGCTATCTTTATAAATACCAGTTTGTTTAAAATTATTTTTTTCTAGATCTTCTGTATAATTTATAACATTACGGAGTAAAGAACCATTTTCTTTTGATAAATTATGTGTTATAGATTTATGAGCTTTGCAAAATCGACAATAGAAATTAGCAGAAAATGATTTTGAAAATTCACATAAACTGTTAATTCCCAGGTTATCCCCTAATAGTAAACCTAGAATAAAATACACATGTTTTGGACCAGTAGGAGTGTTTATTGTTATACCATCATTACTCAAGCTGTTTATTTCATAAACTATCTGTTTAAAACATAAATCATTCCCAAAGGTTTTTACATCTCTAGATTTTATAAGGGCTGTTAAGAAAATGTTATTGAGCTTTGAACTATGCTCACTGAGAGGAAAACTATAATACACCGCTGATAATGAATGACACATGGATTTGGAGCCTAATGGATTGTTAAGTTCTACATCATCAATGTACATAAAAAAAGGCATAACAATTTTATTTTTAAATGTAATTATTTTTTCTTTCCATAACGAACCTTGAATAAAGTTAGTTATGGAGCAGGTGTTTGATTCAGGATCACTTATAAGTTTGTTGTATTTATTAATTGCAGTATTTAAGTTATTATTTTGCTCAAAATATGTTTTTATTTGAAACTTAAAAGGCATTATAACTCCCTTAGTAAGTACTTCATCATATACTGTTTGTCCATTATTAGAAATTAAGTTTACTTCATTGTTAATAGTAAACTGTTTGTATTCGTCACTTATGAGTTCATTGCTTTTAAGCCAGTTATTTAACAAATGTTCAGTTTTACAAAACTCAAAAAGATCTGATATCCCTAATACAACTTTGGTAAATTTAGATAGTAGTAATGGTTCTTTTATTTCCTTTTGAATAACACCCTTTAATAAGTTTGTAATAGGATTTAAAATGTTATTTTCAATATTACTTTGAATGTTTTGAACATCACTTTTACAAAAATTATTATTGTTATGCAATGTCAAACAAAATTTTACTGCCCCCAAATGTAGTTCTTTAATGCAATTGTTTGTGTCAAAGATATCCTCGTTTGGTTTGGCTCGTTTATGTTGATCAAATAAAATATTACTGGCATCATTATTAACAGAATTATTACTGTTGTAACTATTACTATCTATCAAAATACCACTATGCAAATGTGTAGTTTCAGGAAAGTTATCTTCCACAGGGTTCACGTGCTTGTTAAGGATGTGTTTTTTTAAACTACTCAGATTTTGAAAAGATTTTGAACAATCGTCCTCTACGCAAGTGTATGAATTAAATGGCCCTAACACGTGTATAATCTTATAATGGTAAACGAGCGATGGCAATGATTGTACATTTAATTTACAAATGAAGCATTTCATTTTGTTAATATAATATTATGTAATACAATATAATACTTACCGTTGGATTTGTTCACGATTGAAACTAAATGTTTATTACAAAAAACAACGCACAGTTATCACACGATATAAGTAAAAAATAAAAACTATACTGTATACAATTGTTGAACAAAGTACGATAATGTCGAAGTCAGGAAGTCTGGCGCATGCGCTCGGAAAAAAAATATTATTAATTTAATGAAGCTTTTGTTGAATTAATAAATTGATTGTTAACATTTGAAAAAAATGGGATTTCCAGTAATTTATATCTATTTTTAAATTGGTAATAATTCAAATATAGATGACAATGCGGTTACTTTAAATTAACAATATAATTTGTTAATTTAATAAATTCGTTTATTTGGTTTAAAAAAAATAAATATTAAATCAAACATATGATTGTTAAAATAATAAATTGTATTTAATTATATGCTCAGAACATTAACAAAAGGTTTTTTGTTAATTCGATAAGGCGTGATTAATTTAATAAAAGCTTAGTTGTTAATTTAATAAAAATATAAATAATTCAATAAAAATTCTGTTTTAACAACAAATATATAATAAACTTAACAAACTTATGTTGGTTAACACTTAACAAATGTATTCTGTTAATTTCACCTTAGTTTTTTCTTTCTGTGTAATAAGTATTAAAATTAATTTTTCTAGCACATTGTAACGGGTTTTGGGCTAGTTAGAGTACTTAAACTTGGTGGGCCTGTACTTGCTCTATATCCAGCACTGCATACCAATATCAATATTGGTACACTGAATATGTGTTCACTTCACAAACATGGATAGTTAATTAACAATTTTATGGTGTTTATTTATTTGTAAATATAAGCATTGAAAAAACAACATTTTATTCTGAAATTTAGTAAAAATAATATGAATATAGGAAATATAGTTCATTGTACAGCTTAATATTACTATGTAAAGTTCAACAATATTAAAATAGATTACAATTACATTTTATATTTGTACAGTACCTACATACATTTATAATTTAAAAAGAAAATCGAAATTATTTCAAAGACTGATAAGTAAGTTACCTACCTATAACATTATTGAATTTATTAAGATTTGTAATAAATTACAGAACGTCAATATATTATTATAATGTCATGAACTGCGAAGTAACCTTCGTTACCATCATCTTGTCGAACGTCTGGTAACTCTATTTAATAAATACATTTTGAATTTTTGCTTTTACTTTAATGCCACTAATATGCAAAAATATGCAAAACATAACGACTAAAAAACCTCATCAGAAAATTATGGCACCTAATCTGCATACAAAAACTTGTCAATGAAGAAGTCGGAAAAACAGTAGAAAAGTGTACTATAATAAGAATAATTTAGCAAGAAACTATACACCAAACAAGCCAAGTACACCTCAGAAGTCCTTATCACACAACAAATCATTCAATGGTACCTACTCTCAATACGAAACCAAAGTACAATCCTAGTCATATTAATACTCGTACCGTCATATATCGGTATCATTGTATTAAGAAACTTAGACCAATCAAAATTAACAAGCAGATATTTACCTACCTAAACTGAAATCATCGATTCCCTAAATTAAATTGATATTTTAATACATTTTAACCGTTTAAAAAATCGATATTTTTTATCGATAATAAACGCCCACATACATTATATTAGGTATATTGTGTTCTAAACGATGAATAGTCTTTAACCTTTAAATCTTAATTCAACTTTACAATTAAAAGTATATTTTTAACGTATATGTATTTATTTTACTAATTAATATTACATTTCGTTTTTTTAGAAATAAAAAACCAAAATGTTATATAAACACAATATATTATTAATGCATTATAATTAATCACATATTCAAATGATTCATTTAAAATTTAACATGGACAAATTTTAATATACATACCTAATATCTTATTACTTATTAATTACTTAAATTATTATAACTATCCTTTTGATTATCGATATCAATAATTATGTTCTTTATTACAGTTATAATATCTTAATATTCGTCTTTGATTGCTGCTTATATATACGAACATATTGTACATATAATAGGTAGGTCGTAGGTTCATATTGTATTTTATTTTTCATGGGTTTATCTATATTAGCACGAAAAGGCACTTTTTGTAATAACAATCGATTAATAATTGGTAGGTATAACCTACAGTATACCTAAGTTGGGTATTATTTCACAGCATTTTCACATGTGATACACTGTAAAAGTGTTATAATTTTTTTAATATTTTTTTTAATACTTAGGTCTAGTATAGTAACAATTTGATATAAGATAACAATTTTAACCTGATAGTATGTAACAATTTTGTATAAGATAGAATTTTTATTTTATTTAAAAAATAGGTAAAACCATACGTCATATATAAACAATAGTACAAAATGTAAATTAAGTTTAAAGTTAATAGGTAGGTAGTTGACCTTTTTTAAATTTTTTTTTAACTTGTAAAAGTTACAAGTTCGTTAAATAATAAAAGTAACTTAACTTCGTTAATAATCAGTTATTTTATTTTTCATATAATATTAATATTATTATACCTACCTTTTTTTAAAGCTATAACAAATAATTAATAACATAGTAATTCAATAAACCTCTTACATTTTTAAATAATTGTATGTATTAAAATTAATTACTGTAGATACTTATATACTTTAATCAATGATGAAATTCAACAAATTAATTAAATTATTTTTATGTATTATTTTGTTTACGTAATGGTCCACAGCTATATCTACTAAATATTATAATAATCAAATTCATTATTAGAATATAACTAATTGGTTACACAGCTCACAGCTCCACAGAAAGCAATATAAAAACAAGGTTGTGAAACAGATGTGTCGGGATTACGGGGACCTTACTTACCCCCCCCCCCCCACAAAAAAAAATCCGTCAAGTCTCCTTTTTTAGTTGTGTGGGATCGAAATCATCCCACTCACATTTATGTTAATAATGTTGGTCCCCCCTAAAATTTTAATGGATTTACATCTATGTAATGAGTATACTAATGTGTATGGGATACTGAAAGTAAATTATTATATTTTTATTTTATTAATGACGCGGTTACCCCTATAACATTTCTGTTTATAATATGTTGTATAATAATATATTCTATGAATATGCAATGTAATAACTATTATTATAGCTGATTATGATTTACGAATTAATGTATTTAATATTTAAGGTTATTTATTTTTTTATAATACTAATTTTTACAAAACTGAATATATTTGTAATCTCTGGTTTAGAAATAAAATTAACTTCACGTGATAATAAAAAAAAATAAGTTACTGAATAACATGGAAAACAATGTAACTCGTTAAGTTAGAAGTTACTTCTAAAAAAGTAACTTAGTACCTAAAACTTAAAAGTAACTAAACTTTAACTTTTTAACTCGTTAATATACAGCCTTGTGTACATTTTTTATAAGAAGTATATTATGAGTTATGACTCTTACTAAGTATCGGTAATAACGATTTACAATACATAAATAAGTAGGATGAAATAATCACTTTTAGACTCTCTGCCAATGATATTTTGATGTCTGTCACATAAAAATTATCATTTAGTTAAATAAACAATTAAAAACACTAAAATGATTCGTTTTTCACCGAAACTTTTGATATCTTTATCTAAATGTACTGATTGAGTACTTATAAGACACGTGGACTTCGCGTCTTCTATAAAATAAAAACAAATTATTTCCATAGAACAATTGTCAATTGATCGATTTCAAAATTAAAATTTACAAATCACTATATTATATTATTATGTTCCTACAAGGCTACAACCATTTAACTAAAATTATATTTACCTTTTGAATTATTTTTTTCCATCATGATCAACACACACTACGCAGCACGCAGGCGCAATCAAAAGCATGCATCAAATGACGAGCCTCCGTCCAACGTCACTAACTAAAGTCATTACTTCAACGTTCGTACGTTCAATAAAACGACTAACATTTTAATTCGATATTACCGTAATTATTATAATAATATGGTTTCAATACAGTCCCAGATAAATGCTATTATTAATAATATATCTAATCTATTAGGTACTTAATGAATTAGGTACTTATCAACTTTTATAACGCAACAACGCAAACTATGGTAATATGTTAACAGGTTCAAATTATTCGTGTGTGTATGTGTGTGTTTTGAATTGAGTTGAATACGATGTTATGATGGTAATGTTATAGTCCGATATGCTTATACGTTATTAAAGGTGTGGTATGAACCATTCGAAAATTTTCCGATGAACAAATGTGTGTCTGCTTGTTGAATTCCACACAAGAAGCAGACGCAGCGAATATAGCCATATTATACTGCACGTCGTCGTCTGTATCTAAATACAAAAATAACTTTTAAAATATTATATGCATATTTGTGAAATAATTTTAGATAACACATGTATAATAACGTCGTGTACTTGTATAGTTTCGATAATAATATATGCATGTGCTAAATTGAACTAAACAAATACGAGCCATAATATACCCATAAGTGCGCGCACTTTTCCAAACATAGAACCTATATAGATACAGCCATGGCCCTAAGAAAAAAAAATACGAATTAATAATCATTTTTTCAACCCAACTCCAAAGTTTACCTGTATTCTGTTGAAAACAACTCGACCAATTTTTTCTTCCTTCAAGCATGTTATACTATATCTTAAATATTAGATAACATTTGAACGTGATCTATTATCTTGACTTAATTGAATTATGATTCCTCCACTTTATTTTAACATTTATAAATATAATTACCTATTATTAAAAAATATTAAAACTAAATATTATTATAGTTATCTAGGAATATTTTTAAGTAGAGTTTAAGTTGTAACAATTGGAAAATAATATTGTAATAAATAAGTAGGTACCTTCGTAAAAAGGTAATACAATGTAATTCAAACCAATTAAACTATAAAGAGTTATTCTACAGTCATAACATGTTATAAATATCAATCATTCGTCGTTATATTATGTAAATCGTGTGAGTTACGTACAAGACTGCCTTCAGATTAAAACACTATTACAACAACCTATCATCGTCACTAAAACATACTCTGAACCAATTAAAAAATAGCTCTTTCAACTCTTAGATTTCTTCACTTAGTGCAAAAGGCTCCCCCTCCGGGATTCAACTCACCGTTGCCTAAAACAAAAACATAAATACTCTCCCCTAAAAAAATCGGACGGTACTTGGTGCAAGTCTGATGAGGAGAAAGCAGATGTTTTTCGTTCACATCTTGATCAGGTTTTCCAACTACACAACGATATCAACAACCAATTATTCACAGAACATATCCAAAAAATAATTAGACACCCCACTACCACTCTACCTACCACCTGAACCCTTCTCACCAGCTGAAATCCATCATTACTTAAAATTATTTCCCCTCAAAAATTCCCTGGACTGGATTTAATAACAGCAAAAGTTGCTCGCCAAACAATAAAAAAAAACCTGATCCATCACACTCATATTCTAAATTTTATTATATTTTAAGGCTCTCTTATATTTCTGTTCATTGGAGAACTTCTGTTATTATCTTAATAATTCTTAAATCATAAAGGCCTTCGGATATATCAACCTCATATTATGTCTTCTTCACTTATTTGTCAAACTATCTGAAAAATAATTTTAACGCGTATATCTCAACTAATTGGTGTTAATCAAATCATTCCAAACTCACAATTAGGATTCAGAAATAGACATAATATAATCCATCAAATCAACCGTTTGGTTACGACTTAATTAATGATTAATTCGGCAACTTTTATAGATATCATAAAAATACTGATTCGTAAATTAATAAACCCGTATAAATACGTTTTATAATAAATTATATTATATTCAAATATCTTAACAGATATGCACATTATTTTTTACACTTTTCCATCCCTTTTATAATTTTTCCCAATTTATGCATTGATATATTATATTATAATATTTATAAATAATATGCAATTTATACTATATACATTATATAATTCAAATGTAATTAAACACAGCCTAAATACGTGCAAGTGAAAATACTGATATATTTAATAAAAGGAAAAAATACAACAAACATTCAAAAAATATTACAATAAAATACAGTTTTGAGTGCATATTCAGAAATAGTTATTTACTTATACATAATAAATTATGAAGATATATTCATAAATGTACGGACAAAAATAAACTAATAAATGTATGTTAAATTTGAATATATTATAAAATTGTAAGAAACAGGATATACTAATATAATTTTTTAATGATACAAGTTCAGAATTTTCTCTTCTAATATTATTTTTTCATTTTATGGTGGTCCTTCCAGTTTTTGGTAACGTTAATACTAATAACCCTGAAACTAAAATGTAATTCATATTTACAACTATAGTCAAATTAAGGAATAGAAAAAAAACGTTTAACATTATATTCTACTTCGAAGCATTTACTATTGAAAATGTACTTATAATTACAATATTAATACATTTTTTGGCGAAACTAGTTCAACATAACTTATATCAATCTACTGGGTACCTACATAATATAGTAATAGAAATAGAAATCACTAATGATAATATGAATAAAAAAAAAATCGTTTTTCGTAAGTATGTAATGATTTATCATCGAATTCAAATTTAACACATTCATTACAGTGACCTATACTCAGTGATGAAGACCTATCTACAATCAACAAACACTATAGCTGAACAAGTTTCTCGATTTTTTTAAACATTAGGTATACTTACTTATCAAAAGAGAGCACGATACTAAAATAGGAACCATACAATGTGCATCTATAAATACACCAACTACGATGTTGCCAAGAACTGCACCTATTCTGCCAAACATGGAACCAATAGAAACGCCAACGCCCCTAAAAATTACAAAATATTACGAATTTTTAATGTTTCTAACATTCTAAACTTACCTATATTCTGTTGGAAATATTTCAACACCTATGCAAAATACTAGACCAATACCAATGCTGGAAAGTGCTTCAAATACGGAAGATAACACGATATTTTCGAACGAAGATGAAATGAAGTACAAACAAGCGGCGAAAAAACCTGACCCAAAAAAACTTAGAACTAAAGAAAAATATACCTATTAAATTAGTTTAAAATACATATACATATATTAAATCGACAGTTTTAATTAATTAATTTTATTAATTGTAAATTTAATTAATACTATTAATATTGTTAAATACGCGAAGTTCTGTTTTATGGCCAATAAGTAATATATTTTTTAATTTATTTTATTTTATTTAATTATCTTATCTTTATCTTATAACATTTTTTGAAAATATATACAAACCTAAAAAAAATTTAATTCCAAATCTGTTGACGAAGAGCGGTACAATAATACTTGTAGGTATACAAGCTATGCCGATGATGAGAATGTTCTCGTAAACAGATTGATCGATTTCGTCATTGCATTTGAGATCTATCTCTTCTGGTTCAATTTTAAACAGAGATACAATTTCACACATATTTGTCATATTTTTGGGACCTGAATATAATGTTTCATACCATCGAAATCTATTCATCAGCTCTGGGAACCACAAAACCATCATGTAAAAGCTGCGCATTTAAAAATTCAGAATAAACGGGTTCATGTAACAATTACTTTGTCGTTATTATTGGCTTACGTATTTTTTTTTGTTTTTATATTAATTTAATCTATTGTTACCTAGCAGAGCAACAAAATTGTATCACACATGTAATAATCGCTACAAATTTGTATTGAGACGTAAACAGCTCCAGAATGCTCTTGTAGAGTCCATTAAAAAAGCTACTATTCTGTTTGTTAATACAATCAGGTAACATCAATGAAGTTACCTACAACATGCAGATGCAAATAAAGTAAGTGTAATTAACATCTGTTGAAAGTGGTTCCGCGGGAGCACTATTGACTGATAATTACAACTTAAACTTGCCGGAAATTCATCGTCGGTATTATTATTCCATCTATAAACGAATTTCAAGCAATCCATGGTCTCGTCGTGTTTACCCTTGGCGAGTAAGAACTTTGGACTTTCCGGCAATTTAACCAACAAACATGAAAATATTATGCTCGGAAGAGAACAAATAACAGCAAATAAATTCCATGACCTGAACAAAAAGAAACCGTATTCGATTCTGAATGTTTGTGGTAAAACTAACCATGCTATACCTAAAAAACAATAAAATGTTATTAATTGAATAAATATTTTACTATATGTATAATCTATTGATATAGCCGGGTACCTCTTTGATTCCTTATTAGTTATTACACTGTACCATTTTAACTTAAGAGGACGTCGTACCCGCGTATTACACACGAACAACAACAAATTTTCGTTCACCTGCAGAGTTAATCGTGTGCTATTTGTTTTAATATTAGAAAAAAATTAGGCTATTATATAATTTGTAGGTAAAATTATTATCTTGGGCACGACGTTGGCTATTATTGATATTATTATTTTTAAATAAGTTATGACCTTTTTGAAACTGTACAATTTTAAAATCATCTTAACTTACTTAAATATAATGATATTAATAAAAACTTACGTCGTTTCCCAGATAATAATCTTACATTAAAACTATATAATAGGTGAATTCACTCTGTTACCAAAACTAATAGCACACTTTTGAAACTGGTGAACGAAAATTTACCATGTATAGTGTAAAACAGTGACAACACGTGCGAATACTATGTGATGTCCCCTTAACCTAATATAAATAAATATGCTCAAATACACACAAACTTATATATAAGTATATTGGGTAGTAGTAGGTATAATAGCTTCTTAGCTATAATATTTACTATTGATATAGATATTAATCAAATATTATAATGCTCACATGGAAGTAATATTACACCAAATGTCCAAAACAATTCCATCCAACATATAAATTTTTTACGATTTTTGTTGTTCACGAACTCTCCAAGGTATGAATAGAACACAGTTATCCCAGACACCCTAAAAAATCAGTAAGATCAGCTGAGAAAATCAGAGAGAGAGAAAGGAAAATCTAAGAAAAATCAAGTTAGAACAGTTTTGATATCGACCTATTTTTTTTTATTCATTATTGTTATACAGCAGGGATGGGCAACTGGCGGCTCAACTAACAGATTTTTCTGTATTTTATTTTATTAATATATAAAATTATTAAAACCGATATAATGTTCATCGTATTACGTAGATATTAGAAATTCTTATCTAGTATTGAACTATTAAATGTAAATAATATTATATTATTTATAGGGGGTATAGTTAACATTGGGTTTTTTTTTGTTTTACTTTCTGTGTTCTCTGGGCTGCTAGATTTTCGCACATTCAAAATTGGCCCTATAGTAACATTTAGTTGTCCATCCCTGTTATAGAGTAATAGAAAAAAAGTAATACATTATACCCTATACTTAACAGTGTTGGGTAATTTAACCTAACCTGGCAAGGGCCAGTCAAAATATAGATTTCCCAGGCCAGATAGTTGCCGCAGTCCGCTCCTATCGGCGTTCAACGTATTAAATAACGAATGACTCTGTGTGGCTGTGTAATACCTATCATTTTTTTTTTGGAAATATGTATATAGTTTATACATATTTTATGATCTTGACTTTTTTATTTTTCATAAACTTAAAATCGACTGAGCGGCCCTCATACCAACAGCGCCAGAGGCAAGAATACCCACTTGCCCTCTCCCCCAACTAAGTGTTCTAAACATATTATGCTGTTTAGAAACCTAAAACACACTTAATACATACATAATTTAAGTGCATAACCCGCAGGTTGGATTATCATATTAATAATATTTCCTTACCCAAATCCGCTCATTAACTTGCAGAATATTAACACTGTGTAAATCTGAGACACGCTAGATATGAGGTTGAAGATACCATCGATCATCATGCAGACGACCAATGTATACTTTCTGCCTTTGGAATCCGCCATGTAACCCGAAATAAAACATCCGAAGAACATTCCTGAGAGAAACCAATACTATTGAAAAAAACACATAAATATGAGGAGAAATGAAATTCGTAGGTACCTATCATCGATGCTCCATTGAGGATTCCCTTGTGTACGGATGTCATTTGGAAATCACATTGTGCTGCCGGTATAATGAAAGACACTGACGCCACGCTCATGGAGATTGCTGCGATAAGCGATCCGCAAATGAATAATATGTAGTAATGAAAACTCCCAAATCCTGCATAACATAATCAAAATATATTAAGAGGACGCAACACCTGCATGTGTTGTCTTCGTCTTACAAATGTAAAACTTACCAAAAACTGTTTTGCGCAGGTAAGAACCACTCACATTGTAGTCGAAGCTTAGCAACGAAAAGTTCACACTATAAAGGAGAGAACATTTACTGTGCAAAATGTCGATATAAGAACTAAAAAAAAAAGTTATTCACTTTTTAAAAACTCAAAAATAATGCATTTTTAAACAATAAAAACTTTTTTCATAGTCATGATATCAAAAGGTAAAAAGAACGTTGACAATTTAATATTCACCTCTTTCTAGTGTGAAAATTTGGTTGCTTAACTGGGACTACAGCTTCAGTAGTTCTTACCTGCGCAAAACAGTTTTTGCAGTGTTTTACATTTGTAAGACGGAGACAACACATATGTTGGTGTAACGTCCTCTTAACATTTCTTGTTTGAAGTGTATAACTCTAATAATATAGTTACCCTAGTTAGGTATAGTTTTAATTAATTACACGATTTCACAATCAACATTTCAATATTATTAGGCCTTTTGTTTTACCTGGACGTTTTAATTCTGAAAATTGGCAAAAATGTAATCGAAATAATGTTTTTTTATTAATAAATAAATAACATTTTTAATAATATTTTATAAATTTACCACCTATCTAAGTGATTACAGTGTACTTGTATTTTGTGCCTACTAAATTTTGAAGTTTAAGCATAATAATAAAATGTAATATATTTAATCACTATTTTTTTTAAGTTAAAAAAATATTATAATTGTTTTTTGTTTTTACTCACTTCATTACAACTTAATTAACGTAGGTATATTATAAAATTATATGATTATAGATGATCATATTATATTTCCAACCCTTTCCATCCCATTCGAGGGGATTCATTTGAGATTTTAAAAGTATGATATAATGAAAAATATCTACTTATTATGAATGTGTTTATAAGTAGAATAATTTCTATATAGCTGTAGATAAGTCATTTATATTTTGTATTGTTTAAATAATTTTAGAAAGCGAAATAGACAATAATGAATAAATATATAACATTTATAATTTAATTTAGTTTAGCAACTATACAAATAACCATCGACGTCACAAGGTGCTCTATAGTTGAATTACTTTATTAAAATAAGTTTATAAAATACAATATAATATTTTATTTTTTTTTTATTATTAATAAATCCGTGGACACTTAGGGTATTGGGTGGTTTTTAACTGTGGGGGAGGGTACTGTAGGTTTTAAACACATGTGTTGTAGTCTTTTCCGCGTTCCGACGTAATTATTTTAGATTCTGAGCGAAGCGATGAATGTATTGATTTTACAATGATGTGTGTTTTTTTTTTTATTTTTTTTTTTGTGTCGGTCATCACCTTTTAGGACAGTAAAAGTGCTTGGATCTTCTTCAATAGTAACTTTTCTGATAGGAAAGTGAATCTAGTTGGTACTTTGGGGGGTCAAAAGTAAAAATTTCCAGTAGTTTTCACAAGCGACGTGAAAAACAAAAGAAAAATTAAGGAAAAACGGGAATTTTTACGCAAAATCTGTTTTCGAGAAAATCGATTTTGGTTTTTGGTGTAACTCTAAAACAAATGAAATTTTGACTGAATGTTTATATTAGCATTTTCTATACACCATAAAATTTACAAAATATTTTGACTCTTTTTGAGCTGTTTACGGCCATTGTCAGTTTTCAATTTTTTTAGTTTTTTTTTCTATAAATATCAATAAAATTTTATCTGTTGAGTAAAAAAGCTTGAAAATTTAATAGAAGGCTCCTAGGTTATTGTTTCAAAGGCAGATGAAAAAAATTAAAAATCCTTAGTCACAGTTTTTATTTATAAGCATTTAAAGTTCAAATTTTGACAAAATACTGAAAAATCACAAAAAATAGCAAATTATTTTGAGTTGAGAATTCATAAAAAATTTTCTTTTTAAATCTAAGATTTTAAAATGTAACATAAGATTACTCTTAAGTTTGTCTACCTTTATCAAAAAAAAAATGTCTAGAAGAAACTTAAATTAAATTTTTATGAGCGTCTGAAATTTATATTTTTACAACATTTGATATTTACTCGATTTCTCATGTAACAATTTTCTTATTTTATTGTAATTAAAAAACGAATGACTGTAGATACTTAAAATTTTCACTGAATGTTTATATTAGCATTTTCTATACACCATAAAATGTTGAAAATATTTTGACTCTTTTTGAACTGTTTACGGACATTGTCAGTTTTAAATTTTTTTAGTTTTTTTTCTATAAATATCAATAAATTTTTATTTGTTGGGTAAAAAAGCGTGAAAATTTAATATAAGGCTCCTGATATATCGTTCTAATAGCAGTTGAAAAATATTAAAAATACATAGGCACAATTTTTTTTTATAAGCTGTTAAAGTTCAAATTTTGACAACATTTATCAAATTTATAATTTATTAATTATTTTGTGGTTAAAAATATAAATTTTTAACTTTTATGGCTAAGGATTGAAAATTGAAAACAAGGCTCCACGTAAATAGGTAATATATAAATTACTTTATTCACAATAATATCATCAAATATACTTGGTAAAATCATAGGCTGACTGACCGTTTTCGCTCAGAATCGTTTTTCTTATACAACGATATTATATCATTGAATTCAAATTTAACACCATCCATTACAGTGACCCACTTGTAACCTACTGTACAGCAGAGCGACATCCACTTACCCACCTATTTTATTGTTTAATTTTCAATTTTAAATAACACAATTATATTACTCTTTATATCACACTTTTATACTACGCTCAGAACATTCGTCGGTCAACTAATAAAATCTACAGCGGTTATAATAGTAGTGTGAACTTTTATTTCACGATAATCACGATAATCATTTGATATTTCCAGTTTCGTCTATATGTGACTTCCGGCTAGCATGACAACGTTGCCGATAAGCAGCGTACGCAATCGTATTCTACCCGAATTTTCAAGTGGACACCCCTAGGTATCTGCCATGCCCGGGTGGGGAGAAGGCGACCTCTCTCTCCAGACACTGTGACTGCCCGAAGAGAAGTGCCGCCCGTGGCCAAGGTTTGAACCGGCGACGGTGTGCGTCGCAACCGACGCCTTAGTCCGCTCTGCCACTATGTCCCCCTATTTTATTTTTTTTTTATCTAGAATGTCATATTATTATCTAACAAAAAACCCATCTTTATAACTTATATTAAGATATGTACATTGCACCTATAAAATATTTTAAGATTAAAAAAGAAGAGCCTTCAAAAAATGTTTGATTGATCCATAATATGTTTTATAAATATAAATATTATAGTATTACCATTGATTATATTATATACTAGTATATTATATTATTATAATCAATGTTAATTATACTAATTATAAAAATCTATTTAAAAATATATACCCATTTATTATTTACTAATGTATGTTTAAATTTTAATTTATTTTGCTAGTATACTACGATGACATGTAAATTAAGTTTCAACTTTACCATTAATTATTATTAACATGTGTACATTTGTGAACAAATAGGCTCACCAGAAAAATGGGAGGTTCTGGAACTCTAGGACATTATAAATATTTCTTGGTAAAAATAAATGCATTTATCCACCATTGCATCCATAAATTAATTTATAAGTAAAAATCGTAATATTAATGCAGCTAATAATACATAATAGTGTGTCATGCCTATATAGCTTAATCATTCAAATCTCTATAAAAGTAGAGTAATTGTGTATAATACCTACCTATTTAAATTTAGTACAAACTACAAATTATAACTTACCAACAATTTCGATAGCGTCGTCCAAATTTACTGGTTTGGTTATCAAATATTTAGAACTTACTGTTTCTAGAAAAAAAAATTGTCAACAATAGTAGTAGGTACATGATAATATTATAATATATTATATACTGCGCTGCAGGATACTATTTAGGGTGCCACTAATCACTATTATTATCCTCGATTGATAATCTAAGGCTGAATCTAAGGCTCTAAAACGTATTGTTGTATATTTATTATTTTTCCACTTAAACTATGTTCCTGAAAAAAATTCATCTATAAACAATGTTATGTATATTTATTTTGTAGGCATTAGCGCATAAATTATAACAACAGTTGTATACATAGGTACTACATGAAACAGTCCTGGGTAGGACCGACAAATTACCCAAAGCTGGGCAGTAACTAGTTTAAAAGTTAAAAGGTAAATTATAAGATATTTTTTATACTTTTTTGATAACTTTTAACTTAACTAATTAAAATTAAATAGGAACGCTCAGACACAGCAATATAATCTGCTAACGATTGAACTAAATACATTATTACTTTAGTGACTATTGCTTATTTTAAATATAATTAGGATGGTTTAGCTATATTATTATATTTGATAGTTTTATACAAACAATTCACTTTTCAAATAAAATGTTTTATTAAAAATGAATTTAACCTACCTACTGTTGTACTTATGCTTAAAAGTAAAATAAATTACTCATTTATCACAATATAATCAATCAAATATAATTAGTAATATTATATGATTTTTTTATTGTTTAAAAAGTTTTTTTTTTCGTTTAGGTACATGATTTAAACTATAAACAGCTTTTTTTAGTAATCCTTTGTTTACTTCAGAGCAATTATCAGTTTATAACGACAAAATTCAAAAATTCTTGTTATATTTAAAATTGTAATACTACAATTTTAAAACACTTTGCAACCTTGGTTAAAAGTAACTTAACTTTAACTTTTTAACTCGGTAATGCCCAGCCTTGTAGATATATATAAGAAGTATAATAAAGTTTCTATTATATTTAAAAAATTAAAAACTCTAAAATGGTTCGTTTTTTCATTTTTGCATAATTAATAATCGGTAGTAAAAGTTTTTAATTTATAATTATTCAGGACTTTCAGATTTAAACTCACCGAAACTTTTGATATCTTTATCCAAATGTACCGGTTGATTACTTATAAGACACATGGACTTTGCGTCTTCTATAAAATAAAAACAAATTATATCCATAGAACATGTGACTGATTTAAAAAGTGAAAATCACCAATTACTATATATTATTATGTACCTACAACCGTTTAACTAAAATTATATTTACCTTTTGAGTTATTTTTTTCCATCATAATCAATACGCACAATCAAGCAGGTACAATCAAAAGCATGCATAAAATAAAGAACATCCGTCCAGCGTCCCTATAACTAAAGTTATTATACTTCACCGTTCAAATACGTTTAATAAAAATATTGCCATTTTAATTTAATATTACTGAACTTATCTAATCTATTCCATAATGAATTAGGTACTCATCAACTTTCATAACGCAACAACGAATACCATCGTATGTTTACAGGTTCAAATTGTTCGTTTGTGAGTGTATGTGTGTGTGTCACGTGAAATTCACTCATTTTTTTTCAAACAGAACGTGAACATGAACGACGTATATATGTATATTTAATATATTACTATTATAATATTCTTATTATACACATATTTTATTTGATTACGAATTATAAAAATAAAATATGGGAAATTCAAGTGGGCCCGGGCGCCCGGGACGACATAAAACAACAATAATATTATGATATAAACGATTTTGTACTAGTATTTAAATGATTCATAAAAATAAAATAAAAAAATTTAAGGAACGACTAAATAATGAACGCATTATTATTATTATTATTATTCATTTTTTCAAAGAACTTGAACATGTTCATTTGAAATAAATATGAACGTGGACGTGAACGAATTCATTTTTTTAGTGATAACATTCTGAACACTGTCGTAATGTTTTAGTCCGATATGCGTGGTTAACAAGGTTGGGCATATCATAATTAAATACTTTAATACTTACATGTAACTTATATAAGTTATGTAACTCAGTTACTTTTGTAACTTGTAACAAGTTACTCATTTATAATTTTTACTAATAACTTGTTACTAGTTACAAATTTTCTTGTAACTTTATATAAAAGTTACAAGTTAGAATTAAAAATTACATTGTGTTTTTTATGCTTTGATAATTCATAAGTAGATCTGCAAAAGCAAAAAAAAATGAATACAAGATTCCTTAGGTTTGTCTACCTTTATCAACAAAAAACAATGTCTATACCGGAAGGTCAATTTAAATTTTTACGAACGTTTGAAGTTAGACATCGGATATTTTGTCACAATTTAACAAATTATCATACAACGATTTTCTTATTTTGTTAAGAGATACTTGACATTTATACCATATGTTTTTTTATAATTTTTTATACTTTATAAAATTTTCAAAATATTTCGACTCATTTCGAGTTGTTTACGGACATTTCCAATTATCAATTTTTTTAGTTTTTTTTAATACAATGTACGTGTCATGTAAATTAAATTTTATTCGTTTGGTCAAAATGCTTGGAAATTTAATACAAGACTGAAGGCTCCTCACTCATGTAACAAGGTACCGATTTTGTTTTCACAATTTATTAATCCGTCCGTCCACTGGATATTTAGTGATTGTACGATTATAGTTGGTACCAACATGTTTTTTCTCCTAACATAACGAGCATAACGTGATTTTACCTAGCCCCTGGCTGGTCAATAATTCTTTATACATTTACCAATGTAACTTTTAATCTAAACATACAATGCATGCACTGATTATATATATAATACTATTTATAAGCAATATACAATATATACATCAAACGTTATTAAACACAGTATAAATACGTCAAGTAAAGTCTAAGTGAAAAGTTTAATAAATATGCATTTACTTAAATAGTACATTATGAAGATATATACATAAATTTACGGATAAAAATAAATTAATAAATGTATATAAAATATAAATATTTTATAAAATTGTAAAAACAGAATATAATAATATCATAATGATAAAAGTCAAAGTCTCTCTTCTAATATTATATTTTAATTTTATGGCATTCCTTGCAGATTTTGGTAATGTTAATATCCATTATAATTTAAATACAGTATATATCTCAAATACAGTGATGAAATCAATCCAATCGGTTTACGAGAACATTCTCATCATTGATATTGCTTGTATATACCTACAACTCTACAAGTATTATTGTGCCGTTATAAATTAACAGATTTGAAATTAAATTTTTTTTAGGTTTGAATATATTTTCAATAAACGTTATACATGTCGATTTAATATATGTTATATATTTTAAACTATTTTAATATGTTTTTATTTAGTGTTAAGTTTTTTCGGGTCAGGTTTGTCCGCAGCATGCTTGTACTTAATTTCGTCTTCATTCGAGAATATCGAGTTATCTTCCGTATTTCAAGCTCTTTCCAGCATGGGTATTAGACATTGGTCTAGTATTTTTCATAAGTAAATAATGCATAAATGATAAAATTGGACTACATGGGAATACTTATACTATATACTAGAATTTCCAAAGTATCATTTGATGGAAATGTTAAAAAAAATCATCATTGCAATGTGCAGCAATAATAATTACCGATTTTAAAATTATGAAAATCAAAGTACTTTATTATTGAACAAGAACATTATCATGCTGCTAATAATGGTTCAATAGGAACCATGAAAATCAAACAAATTATTAAGGAATATTGACTTCAGACTTGTAACAATCCAGGACAAATGTTTGCTCAAGCCGCACAAAATGAACCAAAAGACATATTAATTAAATTACCATCCGAAGATTCGATAAAAAGAAGTAACCAAAGAAGCAGTTTAAACCCGATAGTACCAAATAGTCTGCAAGAAGTTTTGTAAGATCTTTAAAGAATATTCTCCGAGCACCAGTATTTTCGAGCATTTTAATTGTTTTATTGCTTATTCATATTTCCATAAAAATGAAACTTCTCTAAACAGCGCTGTATTATTATAATATTTAATAGAAAATTATCACATCACACAATTATAACACAAAAACATAATATAGTATTACTAGTGTTGGGTAGTAACATAATGAAAGTAACTCCATTACTATGTTTATAACGAGTTACGTAATTCCATGCACATGAAAATACTGATATATTTAATAAAAGGTAAAAAACAACAAACATTCAAAAAATATTACAAGAAAATTTAGTTTTGAATTCATTTTCAGAAAGTACCTCGACTACTAGACACAAATCTTTAATTGTTCATCAATTTTAATAAATATTTATTTCCTTACATAATACATTATGAAGATATTCATTTTTTTACGAAGAAAAATAAATTAATAAATGTATTTAAAATTGTAAAAAAAACAGTATATAATAATTGTTTAATGATACAAGATCAAAGTTCTCTCTTTTAATATTATACTATCATTTCATGGCGGTTCTTCCAGTTTTTGGTAATGTTAATACTAATAACCCTGAAACTAAAAAAATAATTTATAATTACAACTATGACTAAATTAATTAATATATAAAAATATTTTAACAATATATTTCTACTTGAAAGCATTTACTAATAACAACTTGAATTGACCTAATCAAGTTAAAATAAAAATAGTATGGGTATACATATATTTAATATTTTAAACTATTCAAACATTGAAACTATTTGTATATTTTGTATACCTATACTAAGGTAATAGTTTATTATTATTTATTTATAATATATTATAAATTCTGAGTTGAATTGTGAAAGAAAATTGAATGTTAATAATACTTTTAGCCTTTAAGGGTTAAAATCAAAAATTCAGAGAAAACTTGAAATTTTCACCAAATTTTTAGAATATTAGCTTATTTACTGAACATGATATAATTTTCAAAATATTTTTTTCCACATTATTTTTTATAAGTGTTTGAAGTTAAAATGTTGATAATATTCGTCAAAATCACTAAAATATTCAAAGTACTTTGTAGGTAAAAATGTCTGAAATTGTTTAATTTAATATCGAAGACTTGACCAATATATTATAATACATACCACATGGTTTTCTTATACATTTTTCTTACAGACACCTAAAAATCCCATAAATACAAGACACAATTTTTTTGTCACATTTTGTGAAAATTGGATATTTAAATAAAAATCAAGTTTTTAAGTTATTTTGCTATAGTTTCAAATATCTATTCGTAGAGACTTGAAAACTTTTGCTATACTAAGTAAATAACAAGCAGTATATTATTATAATATATTTATATGAAATACTATTATATAATTACTGTACTTACTATCCATGAATTATAATATAATAAAATATGGCATTACATGCAATTTGCTTATGGAAAAATAAGTTCAACCTAACGATATATAAATCTACTGGGTATATAAGGGTTATATACCTAAATAGAAATAACTAATGATAATATTAATAAAAAAAGAGTAAAATATCCTTAAAAATGTAGACTGACAACCCGTCTCCGCTTAGAATTATTTTTCGTAACTATGTATTGTGTTATCACTATTATCATTGAATTCAAACTTGAGACATTCATTAGAAAGTGACCTGCTCGATGATTAAAACCTACTTACGACTACACTTGACCCTTACTATAGCTGAGCGATTTTCTCGATTTTTTTAAACATTATCTATACTTACTTATCAAAAAAGAGCACGATACTAAAATAGGAACCATACAATGTGCATCTATAAATACACCAACTACGATGTTGCCAATAACTGCACCAATTTTGCCAAACATAGAACCAATAGATACAGCGACGCCCCTAAAAATAACAAAATATTACAAATTTCGAATATTTTTAACTTTCTAAATTTACCTATATTCTGTTGGAAATAGTTCAACACTAATACAAAATATTAAACCTATACCCATGCTGGAAAGAGCTTCAAATACGGAAGATAACACGATATTCTCGAATGAAGACGTAATGAAATACAAGCAAGCAGCAGACAAACCTGACCCGAAAAAACTTAACACTAAATAAAAACATATTAAATTAATTTAAAATATAACATACGGGTATATTATTATTTAAATTGACATTTATAACATTTATTCAATATAATATAATATTCAAACCTAAAAAAAATTTTATTCCGAATCTGTTTACTAACAGCGGCACAATAATACTTGTAGGTATACAAGCTATGCCGATTATGAGAATGTTCTCGTAAACAGATTGATCGATTTCATCATTGCATTTGAGATCTATCTCTTCCGGTTCAATTTTAAACAGTGATACAATTTCGCACATATTCGTCATGTTTTTGGGACCTGAATATAATGTTTCATACCATCGAAATCTATTCATCAGCTCTGGGAACCACAAAACCATCATGTAAAAGCTGCACATTTAAAATTACAGAACAAACAGGTTCATGTAAAAATTACTTTATTCTTATTATTGGTTTACATATTTTTTTTATATATTCACTTAAATAATCTATTTTTACCTGGCAGTGCAACAAAATTGTATCATACATGTATTCATAGCTACAACTTTGAATTTAGACGTAAACAGCTCCAGAATGCTCTTGTAGAGTCCATTAAAAAAGCTATTATTCTGTTCATTAACACAACAATCTGGTAACGTTAATGAAGTCACCTACAACAACCCGGTACAAATAAAGTAAGTGTTATTAAGATTTGTCGAAAGTGGTCCCGTGGGAGCATTATTAACTGATAATTACAACTTAAACTTGCCGGAAATTCATCGTCAGTCTTATTATTCCATCTATAAACGAATTTCAAGCAATCCACGGTCTCGTCGTGTTTACCCTTGGCGAGTAAGAACTTTGGACTTTCCGGCAATTTAACCAACAAACATGAAAATATTATGCTCGGAAGAGAACAAATAACTGCAAATAAATTCCATGATCTGAACAAAAAGAAACCGTATTCGATTCTAAATGTTTGTGGTATAACTATCCATGCAATGCCTAAAAAACACTAAAATATTATTAATCGAATAGGTATTTTACTAAATTTATAATCTATTGATATATTCAATTTGATTCCTTATTACACTGTACCAATTTTACTTAATAGGACGTCGTACTCAAGTATGTTGTCTTTGTCTTACACATATCTCAAGTTTTCGTTCACCTGTTTCATAAGTGTGCTGTTAGTTTTGATATTACAGTGAATTGACCTATTATACAATTTAGGTAAGATTATTATCTAGGGCATGACAAAGGCTTTTATTGATATTATTATTTTTGAATTAGTAATGACCTTTTTGAAACTGTACATTTTAAAACCATCTTAACTTACTTAAATATAATGATATCAATAAAAACTTACGTCGTCCCCAGATAATAATTTTACATTAAAATTGTAGAATAGGTCAATTGATTCTGATACCAAAACTAACACCTCACTATTGAAACTGGTTAACAAAACTTTGCTATGACATAAGTGTGTAAAACGAAGAAAACACACGTAAGTACGATGTCCTCTTAACTTAATACATATGCTCAAATACACACAAACTTATTTATAAGTATTTAGTATAGTAGGTAGTAGTAGGTATATTTGGTGCCTAGCTATAATAATTACTATTATATAGATATTGATTAATTATTATTTATTATAATGCTCACATGGAAGTAATATCACACCAAATGTCCAGAACAATTCCATCCAACAAAGAAACTTTTCGCGATTTTTGCTGTTCACGAACTCTCCTAAGTATGAATAGAACACAGTAACACCAGACACCCTAAAAATTAATCGTTATTCATCAATATGTTAATAATTATTGTGCACTTAAATGTTTTATATGCATTTATTATTATACATATAGGTAATAATAAATATTTACAATGCTTACTACCTATATATACATAACTATGTTTTCTACAAAATTTGTTCTCATATAGTTATTTATAAGTTAATTTTAGTATTTTATATTATTTGTAATATGAAGACCGATGACTATCATAGAGCGAGTATATGTAAATCCCCCACAAGTTGTATTCATATAATTATCCCTCCCTCCCCAATAAAAAAATCCAGCACCACACCTATACTCTGTTCCATCTAAGAGTGAACCACTTGGTTGACCAAAACACGTTTTTTCTGCGCATCCCCGCCACAATCCGGACATTGGCGAGAGAGTTAACATGTTACATGGTGCACGGGCGCCCGACGACCGACGACGGCCTGCGTTGACTGTCCGCCAATCATAGAACTCATAGCCATCGCATAGGGGGTCAGGCACTATTCGGCGGCTCAGTCGGCGTGCGCGAAAGCGGTTCACTCTTAGATGTTACAGAGTATAGCTTTGTACATACTCAAATAGTCCGTCAAGACTCTGAATCGCTACTCTGAATCTATATATTAAATACTCAGTACTCACATATTGATATTTTTTTAATACTGGCTAGTATATGAATTTACTTTGAATAGAATTGCGGCTATAAAATCTTAACACAAATAATCGTAACTATGGACTGGTAACTAACGGACGGACGGACACAACGGTGATAGTATAAGGTGTTGTTCTAAACGTATTATGTTTAGAAACCTAAAACTCAATAATACACACAATATAAGTGCATAAGGGTAGATAATTATATTAATAATATTTCCTTACCCAAATCCACTCATTAACTTGCAGAATATTAATACTGGATAAATCTGAGACACGCTAGATATGAGGTTGAAGATACCATCGATCATCATGCAGACGACCAATGTATACTTTCTGCCTTTGGAATCCGCCATGTAACCCGAAATAAAACATCCGAAGAACATTCCTGAGAGAAACCAATACTATTGAAAAAAAACACATAAATATGAGGAGGAATGAAATTCGTAGGTACCTATCATCGATGCTCCATTGAGGACTCCTTTGTGTACGGATGTCATTTGGAAATCACATTGTGCTGACGGTATAATGAAAGACACAGACGTCACGCTAATAGAGATTGCTGCGAAAAGCGATCCGCAAATGAATAATATGTAATAATGAAAACTCCCAAACCCTGCATAATATAATAGAAACATAATATTAACATTCCTCATTTGAAGTGTCTAATAAATATGGGTATATAGTTATCCAAGTTAGGTATAGTTTTGATTAATTACACGATTTTACAAATATTAACATTTTAATATTATTAGCATTTTTTTTTTTAACCAGACGTTTTAATTTTGAAAATTGGCACAGATTTAATCAAAAGAATGTTATTTTATTAAAAAAATAAATAACAATTATAATGATAATCCGTATTAATTTATTATCTAAAATTGTATAAGTCAAAAATACAGTTTAAACTAATTAAAGCAAATTATTCAATATAATATATAATATTAGCCAGATTTTAAAATTTGGTACTCTTGAAGAACAATTAATTCACAGAGTGCTTTCAAGGTGGAGATCAGTTTATCTTTAACGACGTTTATTCTTTAAAAACGTCATTTTGGAGAACGAATTTTCCCATATGTATATGTAGAGCCAAAATACATCCATGTACAAAATAAAAATAGATCAAATATCTATTATGTGTGGAAAACAGCATAAGAAAAAATATTATTCCAGATTTTCCCCTCCACGGGCTGGATTTGGCCCGCAGGCCGCCTATTGCCGACCCCTAATCTAAATGTTTACAGTGTATATATTCTGTGCCTACCAAATTAAAATCTAAACTTAATAATAAAATTGAATATAATAACCATTTTTTTTTAAGTTATAAGAATATTAACTGGATTATGTCTTTAAATTGAAACTCAATTCATTAAAACTGAATTAATCTTGGTATATTACATAAAATCAAATACAATTTTTCTTATATAGATAATCATACATTTCAAACCCTTATCAGGAAAAGACAGGGAATTTTAGGAGACCTTTTGGATTCGAAAAGTTTAATTGAACTTATAACTTCAATAAGAATTATTCAATGACTCCAAATATTATATCTACTACCAATGGCGAATACTAGAGTAATGTGAGGGGTCAAATTTCCAATAGCCTTTTTATTTTTAAAGAAAACTGTATTAAAAATTGTTTATTGTAGAAACGTACCTATCTAGTTATTTCATGATGATACATAGTGGCGGATTTTCGAAATTTTTCTGGGGAGGGGGTCCTAAAAAATAATATGTTTTTCAAATGTATTATTTTTATTTTTATAAAATTAATTAATTAATTATATATGTATCAGTGTCTGGGGGGGGGGGTCCATAATTTAATTATTTCAAATCATTTGGTGTTGGTAGCTGAGGCGTTGAAGTCAGTTGATTTTTGAGACACCCCCTCCCCCCTCTAAGTTGGTCTACGAATCGGCCGAATTTTCTATCGTATTCAGCAGACCCGATTCTATTAGCTATAAAAATTTCAAGGAAGCTGAAATGGGTGAGGTAAACCACCAGTGCTAGCTCTCTGCCTAATGTTATGAGTTAGGTATAAATATAAATCAAAGTAATACTTATAATAATCTATAAAAATCTATACCTTATTATTTGTTAATATATGTTTAAATTTGAACTATACTTTTGCTAGTTTGTCACGATACGTGTAAATTAATTTTCAGCTTTACCGTAAACGATTAATTTTATATGCATATAGGCTCACTGGAAAATTGGGAGGTTCTGAAACTTTAGGACACCTAAAAATGTTCCATGGTAAAAATAAATACACTTATCCGCCACTCCATGCATACATTTAATTTAAGTAAAAATCGTAATATTAATGCAGCTAATAATATACAATAGTGTGTTATAACTAACCAGCTTGATTAATCAAATCACTAAAAATGAGTGCAATAATTGTATAATATAAAGGTACCTATTTAAATTTAAACAAATTATAACTTACCGACAATTTCAATAGCTTCGTCCAAATTTACTGGTTTGGTTATCAACAATTTGGAACTTGCTATTTCTAGAAAAAAAAATGTCAAAAATAGTAGTTTTGAGTACATGATAATATCATGCAGGATAGTGGATACTATATATTATTATGGTATACAGCTATTACTGTCCTCGATTGAGGATCTGAGGCTGAAGACTCTAGAACGTTTTGTTTATATTTTTCCACTTAAATCATGTTCCTGAAAAAATTGCATGGACGATGTTATGTATATTTGTTGGTGTAAGCGCATAAAATATAACAACATTTGTATACAAAGGTATATGCCATGCAAAAGTCTCGAATAGAACCGACGAGTTACCGAGTTTAACTCAGTGAGCCAGAGTGCCGGACTATCCTAGTAATAACTAATAAGTATTAAACTTAATTTTTTTAACCCATTTCAATGAGTTTTGGGCTATTAAAAGTACTTAAATTCGGTGGGCCGGTACTTACTCTATATCCAGCATAATACGATAGTATTACAATACGATTTCAAATTACTATTCAATTTTATATTTGTACAGTACGTTTATGGATTATAATTTTTTTTTTTTGAAATATACAATCTATACCTTAAGGGCACAATAAGGTTTATGTGGTTAGAGTATATATATAAATTAATTTTAGTAATCATTTATACAATTAAAATTAAATATTAACAGGCTACACTTGATGTGAGAAGTCATCCACTAATGACACTCACTAGATTATAATTTTAAAACTAAAAGTAAAATCAAAATCATTTCAAAGACTGATAAGTACGTAAATTATAACATTACAATAATGAATTTATTAAGACTCGTAATAAATTACAGTACGTCAATATATTATTACGTCATGAACTGTAAGGGATACCAACCCTCATTACCATCATCTTGTTGAACATCTATAACCATACAATACATTATAGTTTTTACTTTTCCGCTAATATGCAAAAATAACGGCTACAAATAACTCATCAAAACAATGTAGCACCTAATTTCCATACAAAAACTTATAAATGTTGATTTGACTACTTTTTAATCTTAATTAAACTTTACAATTAAAAAAGGGGGTAAGTGGATGTCACTCTGCTATACAGTAGGTTACAAGTGGGTCAATGTATAATAAATTGATTGTATTAAACTTGAATTCAATGATATAATATCATTGTATAAGAAAAACGATTCTGAGTAGAAACGGTTTATCAGTCTGGATTTTTTAAATTTTTATTATTTATTATAGCCTTTAAGTTGAATTAATATTATAATTTTTTATAGTGATAAGGTAGAAGATAAGGTACTATATGTTGAAATCAAAGCACTCCTTCCGGTAGAAATTTTGTATACAAGATATAAAAATAAGCACCATTGTAAAACCACTAGCTTCCTCGCTCTGCTCAGAATCTAAAATCTATTTTTAACTTATTTATTTTACTTTTTAATATTAGATTTTGTTTTTTAGAAAAAATACCGAAATGATCAAAATGCTAAATTTACAATAAACTTAAATTTATAATGAAATATTATTGATATAATATAGTATATTACATTATTACAGATATGTTTAATAACACATTCAAATGTTTCATTTACAATTTGACATGACTTAATTTTAGTAAATCATCTTACTACTTATTAATTACTTCAATTATTATAACAACTATCCTTTTGAATTAACGATATCGATAATTGTGTTATTACATTTATAGCAACTTAATATTCTTCTTTTTATGCGAACATAATATTATAGATATTGCATTTTATTTTATTTTTCACGGGTATGTAAATATTAGAAACGAAAACGCACTTTTTATATCAAATTACAACAGTTGATTAATATTTAATAATTGGTAAATATACATAATATAGCACACGTTGAGTAGTATTTTCTCATGTCATTACGCTGTGAAAGTAATATTTTCAATAATTTTTTATATTATAGATAGTTATATACAATTTTATATAAGATAAAAACTTTAACCATTCTGTATTAACCTGCAACGATTTTTTTTTAGAATATAGTTTTTATTTTATTTAAAATATAGGAAAACCATTCGTACACAAATCAAAAGCAGATACTATATACCTATAAAAGTTTTAGTTTCAGTAACAGTTGGTTGTCACAACCGAAATTTTGTCGTATTGTGAATATTATATATAAGAGGTATGTTATGTCCTTAGTTAATTACTTTTAAAATCTCTACCAATGATGTTTTAATGTCAGTCACATTAAAAATGTCTATACTAACTAAAATTACTCGTATATATTAAAAATGAAAAAAGTCTAAGATGATTCGTTTTCCGTATAATTCATAGTATTAAATGTTTTAAATTTATAGTGCAAGACTTTTTGATTTAAACTCACCGAAACTTTTGATATCTTTATCCAAATGTACCGGTCGAGTACTTTTGAGACACACGGACTTCGTGTCTTCTATATAAAATAAAAACAAATTATTTCCATAAAGCAATATTGATTGATTTAACAAGTGTAATTCACCAATCACTATTTATTATAATATTATGAACAAGAATTCAACTAAAATTATATTTACCTTTTGATTTATTTTTTTCCATCACGATCGATCAAGCAGGCACAATCAAAAGCGTGCATAAAATAACGACCCTCCGTCCAGCGGACTCTAACTAAGATTATTACTTCAACGTTCGTACGTGTAATAAAACGATTGCCAATTTAATTCGATATTACTGGTCCAATTTACTATCGGCAATTAATGTCATGATGTACATCAATTATTATAATATCGTCTTAACACAGTCCCAGATAAATGGTATTATTAATTACTTATCGACTTTCGTAACGCAACGACGCAAACCATCGTATATCAGTATGCAGTTAACACGTTCAAATTGGTCGAGTGTGTGTGTTCATAATAACGATGTCGTAGTGTTAACGGTATAGTCCGATGTGCCATATTATGCCATATGCGTGGTCAAAGGTGTGGTATCAACAGTTCGAAAATTTGTCGCCGAACAAATGTGTGTCTGCTCGTCGAATCCCACACAAGAAGCAGGCGTAGCGAATATAGCCATATTATTATACACTGCTGCACGCCGTCGTCTGTATCTAAATACACAAATAACTTTTAAAATATTATAATATGCATATTTGTGAAATAATTTTAGATAACACATATATAATTACGTCGTGTACTTGTATAGTTTCGATAATAATATATGCATGTGCTAAATTGAACTAAACAAATACGAGCCATAATATACCCATAAGTGCGAAAATTACTTTTTAAATATTATGTGCATATTTAAAAATATTATATTATAATCATGATGTATAAATGTATAATACGCACTATTCATAATACAATGAGATCAACCAAATAGGCCGGTCCGACGATATTAAAAATCCAAATTTTTTTTCATTTCCACATCGTATAATATTCATGCCCAGTGTTCATGATTGTAATTCAATAATCATATGCGCTAATTTTATTCACGATTTGTTGCTGTAACCAATTATCTAATTATTACAAGTAGGTATAATATAATAGCCTGCTATCTATCAGCTGTTATATTATACAATTTGTCTACCAGTACAAACAAACTTGTTTGTGAAATAATTTTAGATAACACGTCATATATTATAATAACGTCTTGTAGTACTTGTCTTATAGTTTCGATGATAATACATGCATGCGCTAAAATGAATTGTTGTACGAGCATACTATACAGAACGGTCGATAATTTGCGAACATTTAAAAAATGTTTACTATTTAATATTTTAGAGGGCGTATTTTACTTTTTTCCAAGTGGTATATAAGATTATAATATTATATAACGTTAAAACTATTGTGTCTATATAGTGGTACCAAATCCTATTTCAGGTAATGGCGTAGGTTAAGGGAAAAGGGGGTTCAACTCTACCCCCACCACCACTGAGAAGTTAAATTACACTAGACAAAATTTATTTTCAAATCTCTCTTTCTATACTTTAAACCCCTCCCATAGGAAATTTATACCTACGTCTGATTTCAGCACTAAACACAATAAAGAATATAGTGCGAGGATACTGGAGTGGAAACATTTTGGCGATTTTTTTTGCACTTGGACTATTCGTCTATGTTACCCGAGTAATATTAACTAAAATTGACTGTTATAATATTATTCAAATAGAATAATGACCGGTGGCTCGACTGTCCCAGAATTGAAGTAGGTAACAATTTATATGTAACATACTATATTATTAATTTTTTACTTAAAAATATTACTTGCCTTATCAAATAAATGTAATCATTGTAAAAATGTAATTATATCATGGTAAAATATTTAGTTAAGTAGGTATGCAGTTAAATCGAATTTTATAACATAAATTATTGCCATTATTTTGAACTATTCCCGTTTCATATTCTTTTAAGTTACAATATTCCAGGATACCTGTAGGCATTAATCATTAAACACTTTTCTTAAGCCTACCAGCTACCAAAATACCTTGTATATAGATAAAATAGCATACATGACTATTATATGAGTGTACCTACCTACTCGTTTTTATGAGAGTATTTACTATATTTTTTTTATTATTATTATAAATGTAACTTTTTACTGCGTATTTTTACCGCCTGAAAAACGAGCAGAATATGGCATCATTAAAAAAGTACGTTCATATATTGAATAATATAATATCTTAAAACAAAAACCAGACCTACATAGGTATACTGTCACTGAAATCGCATCATACTCATTACTATAGCAGTACAGCACGACAAATCCCCTGATGATTGGGGGAAAAATAATATGTTCAATACGATTATAATGGGAATAAAAACATAAGATTATCAAAAAGGATAACGATTGCAAGATTTAAACGTTCCCTTCCAATAAGAAGCTTTTATTTACTGTCTGAATGGAGAACATAGAAGACGATAAAATACAATTATATTGTATACTGTGTAAGAATGAGACCTTTCACTGTAATAACAGAAAATAATCGTTTGTGTTTTACGTCCCACGGCGTTACAGTATCTTGATAATCTATTTACATTTTTATTATTCCAACCAACACGCACGACGTCGTGTCGACTTCTTAACAACACAAAAATCCAATATTCTTTTTTTCACAAACGTAATACTTTATAAATTCATCAATTTCAAATAATTAAAGTTTCACCAATCAAACTTAATGTGACGACAGTAAATAAACAAGTTGTACTCTTATATATATAGCTATATAGGTGTCTATACCAGTTGCAGCGTTAGATTATAAATTATAATATTATACTTATAATGTAACATGTGCAGTATAGAGTATGTATCTGTACAGTGTTTGTCCAAAAAATCACATTTTTGAAATACAATTTTAAAACATTATTATACTCATTATTATACTTGGATTATAATTCGGGCCCAAATTGAAATGATATAACAACCGTAAAAAAATGCTCTAAAAAACGACTAAAAATGTCTTTTACTGCAATAATAAGTTATTTTTTTAATGCAATGTTTTATTAGGTACCTACCTAATTTATAATTTACAATAAATTTAAAATAATTTCTAGGCAATTATTAAAAAATAAAACCAAAATTTGATGACAATTTGTTTAATTAATTTGATCAACTGATGCATAGACGTATCAAAGAACGATTGAGAATTTGTATAGAAAAATCAGAAAAACCTATTAAACATCAAAACAAACAATTTAATAAATTATCTTTAGGTAATATTATAAATTAATTCAATTTAAAGTAGTAAGTTGTATAATGTACAAATATGCAATAAAACCAACAAAATGACCGAAACATGCTAAAAAATTCACAAACGTTTTTATAAAAAAACATTCAAACATGCAACAAATTGCAAAATACAACTTTCACCGTTGAAGTATCTATATCATGAAACAAATGTTGTGCTTGGAAAACATTACCTAAGATCACCCAAAAAAAGATGCACTTTGCATTGAAATACGAGCCCTAATTATAATAGATAAATATATATTTAATTATAATCTATATTTTATAATACATGGAATTCACTGGAACTCAATATTTGAAAAAAATATATTTTTTAAAATTATTAAATAGGTAATTCGTGCAGATATTTATGTAAAGTCAGCATAATAATTTCCATTAATTATTTAAACAATTACTTGCCTATAATATTTGTTATAGTTTTTCAAAGATGTAGTTAGAGGATAGTTTATTAGAAGTCAGGTGCAACTGGTGAAGGATAAGGCCGATAACCGATTAAATATTTTAAAAATATAAAACGTATTCTTAAAAACTCTAGGTATTAACACGTTAATCATTAATTTTTTTTTTAATTTTTTTAAAATGTATTTGTTATTAGTTTTTTACGTAGATTGTTTTCCTTAAACTTTGGAAACATTATTTTAATTTAATAGTATGTATGTATATTATTGTTCATTATACATAGATAGGATACATAATATACAATTTAATAATATGTTATGATTAATAACCTAAAGAAAATAATTTGTTCATAAATCTAAATAAAGCTAGTGTATAATTTATTGTAAATTAATACAAAAATCGACACTTTTAACTAAAATAAATAAATTCTCAACAATACATAGATAATAATTAATAATATATAATATGTCCTATGATCTATATTGTTCTAATAATCATTTACAAATAGACATAATTATTATTTAATATTACCTAATTACTAATTAATTATAACAATTTACATATTATATATACGATTCAAACAATATTTTACTGACAATGATTTATTACAATTAGGTACCTAATGGAAATTAATAAATCATAATAATGATTAAATAATCGATTCAAATAATATTGACCAATGAATATAATATAAAAATTACTAGAAATTTCAAATTAATTTAAAGAAAAAATATTATGTTATGAACTATAAACAATTGACTAAATAATTTAAGTTCTCAGATATACCAAAAAAAATTTATTTTATTTTATTATATAAATGTATTAAACTATTAAAGTTTGAAAAAATAAATATTATAATATCGAAATTTTCTAAAAATTGTTACTTCCCTCCCTTCCATCCCATGTTTCTGGAGCCACCCCTGTGTATAAGCATGTATCAAACTGTCACGCTTATGGAATCGATTAAAGAAACTATATATTAAAGCCAAATGTACGTATGTAACTTATATGCTCAAAAAATACTCATTCGAATTTGACGAAAATCTCACAGATTATTTTTAGAGATGTCAGAGAAGTTTAGAGAGTAAGTAGTTTAAACCACGTTAAAAAATATACCAAGTGCTAAATAGCCTAAACCCAATCCACGATTTGCGGTTGTCCATCGAGGTCGAGTTATTATTTTACAAAGATAGTAATTTGTACACTGACACAGTGACACTCATTCATCCGTGAACTGAGATGCACTAAAACTGAGATAGGTATACTTAAACCGAGACACACATATACATCGTATATACAATATACTATATAGGATTTGCCACAGAAAAAAACCTGCACACTGGCGAAACCGAGATATTCAGCCAGTATGTTAATAATATTATAATATTAACACAAATATTAAAATCAAAATTGGTTCGAGTTAATGAATGTGTGTAAAATTATAAATTGTGATGATTGCATTCGCGTATTTGACAATTTATATTATTATAAATATTGCTATTAAATACTTTTTGTTTATCAAATCATTAGGACCATGCATTGCATACGAGTAGGTCACAGAAATATAACTCATATTTCTAAACCATTATAGTGCTGCTTGCCTTACATTATACCAGTTGACCAAATTAATTCCAAATAAATTGATTAAGACATACAAATTAAACTAAACAATTAAAAATTATGTTTTTTTGTATTTCAACATGGGTTTTATTTGAATTAATATTATTACTCAGTATTAACCCAAGTAACTTCGTTTGGGTTTAAAACTTTAAACAGTTGAAACTATCACTATATAAATCGATCTACACTATTCATTATTTTATGTCGTATATTGTGCTAAACTGCTAATTGTTTTTATTTAAATTATATAAAAGATTATCAATAATTACCAGTTATTATTGTATTTATAATAGATTCGTGAGAACGTTCTAAAAGGATTTTAAATAGAATAAAATCATTAAAAATAGTGATAATGATAATTTTTATATACAGTCAGGTAGATGCTTCATTAGTAATTATTAATTAGGTAGGCACGTCCAATTCGTATTATGTGTGTATCAATAGACCCAAAATCGAACAATTATACTACACTGACTTCGAAAGAGATACTAATATTAAAGTGAAAATCAATTTCAAAAGAGTTACGTTTGACCGAGTTTTAAGGCTTCTTCAGCTGATACGAAGTCGTACGATACTCTCTTAATCGTTACCTATATATACATTATACAAGTTATCAAAAAAAAAAAATTAAAATATAAGAAGTAAACTAGGATAAATGATAATACATTTTTATTAACAAAGTGCCGTGTTATTTACTAATTTCATTATTTTGTTCACGTGATTTGTATAATACTTAAAAATAAAAACGTGAAAAATTGAAAAGTACCCAGGTGGTTGTCGCACTCAAAGTAATCAGAATTGCGTTAGATTTAATAGCCGAGCCCGCGTAAGTACAAATTCTTTGCAATAAACATAATTGCTTCGATAACATCATTATTTTAGCGTTCTAACGGACAGTCAATGATGTTGTACCTATAAAATTCAATTGAAAAATTATTTTAAAAAAATTGTTTCAAATTTATAACTGTAATTTTTTTTCTAAATACATTACCTACAACTACGAAAGGTATAACCTATAATGTAATAACTATTTGAAACTAAACATGTCTATAAAGTTTGAGTGGTTTCGGGATCAGATTCAGATTGCAATAATTGCTTCTTTTAATTGCTAAAATATTAAATATTCATGCAATTGATTTGTTAATCATTTTCATCATTTTAACCTAATAATCGCGAATACGTAAATAAGTAAAACTGTACTGGAATGTTCAAAAACAAATTCAATAATTATTATTCTTTATTTATAATATTCTCCGCGGCTCGGCGGAGAAAAAATACAACTTCGTCGGGGGTGTGTGTTCGGATTATCACGCTATACGCTTTTAGTATATTCGCCAACGTTGAGCAAAGCGCATTCACCTTTACTCTCTTCCCGTTTTTTGATGATAATATGTCGGAACTTAAACACAAATATGTAAATAAATTATTTTTAAATTAAGCCGTTTATTCAGTAAGAGAAAATAAGGTATGTATTTTATTATAACAAATTATTGTACCCACGCAGTTATAAATATTATTTTTTTTTTTTTATAGTTCGATTTATTGTAACTTTTTACAGGTTCACTATAAGTAATTAGAACACTTACAACTAATTTTTAATTTAATTTTTTATTAAGTCTGTTGCATGGTACATTGTTATTGATTTATCTCTGAACATTTCAGAATATAACCACAACATTTGTGCACCATTTTAGTATTTTAATTGATTACTTACTTTAAAATACGATAAAATTAAAACATAGTTTAAAGACTTACGCATCAGTTAAATTACTTGATTGATATAATTAGTATCAATAGTAATACACTATTATTTAAACACTAACCATAATTTACTATTGAATTCAATCTATCTGTTCAGTCACTTCAGTCTGTGCAGGCTACAATAATCAATATTTTGTCTTCATTAATTTATTTAAGATTTCATATCTTATTTTCTAGGTATTATATTGATAAATATTGGTATTATAAATGCTAAATTGATATGTTTAACTGTTACAGCCTAAAAATTAACGTTAGTAAAATAAATAATAATAATAATAAGGTTTAGTCAATGATAAACATATTGGGTACAAACCGTATTTAAAAATGTAACATTTTACTAACAATAATATTATAACACGTGAACATGATTAAATAAACTATTTAACGGATGTTTTCATAATCACATACCTACTATTTAATATCTGATAAGAAAATAATGTTGCTCAATTATTTATTTACTAATTACCTAATTACTAGAAGCATAAAGAATTTACTATGATTTTATCTTATACCTACCGTAAATATTTGAATGTCTATAAAATATCAAGTATGTATATAGTATTTTCATATTGCTAATCATTATTATTCAATAAATATAATATTATTGTCATTGATCGCTTATATTATGCACACGGTAGCCAGTAGCCAGTAGGTAACCAGTAGGGTTTTCTTCATTACCTATTATTTATTACCGTAATCGGGAAAAGTTAAAAATTATTTATATTACTTTGAGGTTATAACTTAAATGAACAACCTACTAAATATCTATAGTTATATTATAATTAGGTACCTACTAAACTAAAGTACTATATTTACATTTAGTGTATTAACGAAATAATAATGAACATTACAGAACATCTTTCCTTATGATATCAGTGCAGTGATCATAGAAGACAGACTGAACAAAGTTCACCTCTCTTGACTGACACAACAGCATCTTCAGCATTCAATATATTCCTTAAAATTTGCAAAATTCAAAGTGTACTCCATATATCTGTACTGGACAATACTATACAACGTCAACAACGCAATCGTCGAATTCTAAAAAAGTAATAATACATACTATTATAAATAAGAATTTGCTATTATATTATTTAATCAATGAAAGATTAATTTTATATAAATATCATGAATGTTTTATTTTCTGTAAAATATTAAAATATTAAATTTTACTATATACTAATTAATAATATATAGATGTAATATATATACAAATAGATATTATATTACATTCGTTAGTTAAAACTAATTTTATTAACAAATGGGCAATAGATTCAATTCAATCGTAAAAAACTCACACCTCGGACTTCCGCATATTTATTCTATTACCAATTATCGATTTATCTAAATATTTGTATTAATTAATACGACAAACTATGATGAAAATAATAATCAGAATTCAATTCCTCAGTGATAGAATGTGCGTCGTACAATGATAACGCACGTCATATTAAAACATAAATCGTAATTTAAAATAAAATACCTACTAGTACACGGCAGCAGTTGTTTCCACGGGTTTAAAATCCACCACACAAGTTTCGTTTCGAATACAATTAAAACTTTTGGATTTATTGCGTTCGTAATTCTCGCAGTACCTAATATAAAATATTATATTTTAACCGCGAGTGGTATATATATGTTTATGAAACAAGTCGAAATAAAAAAAATTATAATACTACCTATGAACTATGATCCATTCCCTATGTTCTCGTACACGCCGGTCGAAAAAAATACAAGTACAATTCGACGGTGTAAGTGAGAATGGCTTTATCGGTTATTAAGTACGGCAAAAATTATGTATCGTGCATCTGAACTTAGCGGCAGAAAGTGCCATACAACCGGTCGGATCGATTACAATAATATAATTAGCGAGTCATTTTTCGGCCATCGGCACACGGCTTTATCGTTGCCATAATTTGAGCTTCGTCCAAAGTTCAATAATTGGCCTATTACAGCAGGTGATTCGAAGTGAACCTATTGATTGGTGGTAAACGATAAGCACACAAATGCACAATTTAAAATCACAACACTTCAAAATACGTACCTAATCAGTCCAGTGTCGGCCTGGCAAACTTTTTGTTTAGGTTTTCGTACATTTTTTTGCTTGGCTTGTTCCTGGTCTATGTATAGAGTTAGTATAGATCTAGATAAATATTATGTTTTATAATATTTCTATATTTGTTTAGTAAATTAAATTTTACAATTTTACAATTCGTGTTAAATATAATACAATACCTATTACATTTAATCATTAATGTAACAATGTAAACGATTTAACCAGACCATGGGTACATCGTACATACAAGGACATTTAAGATAGTATTGAATGAATATATTTTCATGCTTCTAGGTCCAGCCATTTTAATCGATGAAAAATAGCTAAAGATCATTTTTCTTTTCATTTATAGGTATTCTATATTAGAATAAAGAAAATTCTGGTGGTGATTTATCATGGTGGAAAAACTTCACGAGTACCAAGGCCCGATTGGTATTTTACATACCTGGAGGGATTCGTTAAGAGATAAATGGGAAGGATGGAAAGAAAAACGTCCTCGAACACTTTTAGAGCTCTTACAGTCATTAGGTTTGGCTGAACGTCCAGAAAACCAAAAAGAGGACGAATGTCCCCCTGAAGTTAATGTGGAACAGTATTCTCACATATTTAGGTGAGTTCAATAATATCCATTGATAATCACGAGAAAAGTACTAATAACTATAATATGGGGGGGGGGGGGGCATAAAACAAATAGCTCAACATTTTTAATTTATAATATTAAAATCATTTTAACCGTTACACGTGTTGTAGAAAAAAGACTAGAAGTGAACTCGTACGCATATCCGCTGCTGTGATGGGAATTGAATTTTCGTATGCAGCAGAAACAGCATTCGTATCTCCAACACTTTTGAACATTGGAGTCGACCATCAACATATGAGTCTTGTATGGGCTGTATCTCCTTGCATTGGATTTTTCGTCACGCCCATATTAGGATCTTTAAGTGACAGGTGTAAACTTCCGTTGGGACGACGCAGACCATTTCTCATAATGCTAGCTTGTGGGGTATTTTTAGGTAAATAAGACAAATTATTTCTCGTATATATGTACCTATAATATCTAGATTGAAATAATTATCTTAATATTTTTTTATAGGTCTAATATTGGTGCCAAATGGAAAATTATTGGGACATTGGGTGGAAGGTGATTTAGCACCAGGAAACAATTTCTGGGCAATATTTTTTACAGTACTAGGTACGGTACTGTTAGATTTCGATGCAGACGCTTGTCAAAGCCCAGCAAGAGCTTATCTTTTAGACATTTGCGTACCAGGTAATTATGGATAAAAAAAATAGATTTTAAGTAAATGACTCAAACATTATAAAATGTGCACAGAGGATCACGCCAAAGGTCTAAGTACGTTTACGATAATGGCCGGTCTGGGAGGATGTATCGGTTATCTTTTAGGTGGAATTGATTGGGACTCGTTGAAATTTGGTAAAACATTTTTTTTTTACTTAATATTTTAATTTTTGGAAAATCTCATACATAATATTTAGGAGAATTGATGGGCGGCCACGTAAGAGCAGTGTTCACATTAGTCACTTTTCTTTTTATTGGTTGCGTCACTTATACTATAAGCAGTTTCAAAGAGATGCCATTAAAATTATTACAGTCAAATCAAACAAGAATATTGATCACTGCAGCTGATGAAGTTAGCAAAATAAATAACTGCAGAAAAAATAACTGAATTAAATCATGATTAAAATGTCATAGGATATTGATGTAGAAAATAAACTCACTGAATACGCACCAAAGTCGTACGGTACTTTAAAAGATGATGTGAATGAAAATGAAATCGAAAATAACGAACCACGTCTTATACCAGTAAGCTTACTATAGTATAGTAGTTGATACTAACAACAAGCCACTGTTTTATTAGTTACGTATAACAATGATATATGATATTATTTTTCATAATGACACATTTTACAGGAGCATGCAACGTTTGGCCACTACCTGAAGACTATAGTCGTTATGCCCAAATCTATTAAGTTATTGTGTCTGACAAATTTGTTCTGTTGGATGGCCCATGTTTGCTATTCGTTATACTTCACGGATTATGTGGGTGAAGCTGTATTCGGAGGCGATCCCACGGTGGGTTTATATAGTTTTGAAAAAAATTTACAAGCCACATTTACACGTTTACTCATAACACAATATCACCGCGGTCCATACTACAATGGTCATGTGCATAAACTACAGAAAATATAATTAAAAATTATGTTTAGGCTTTAATGGGAACCGAAAAGAAAATACTCTACGAACAAGGCGTGCGATTTGGATCGGTCGGTATGGCGATGTACTCGTTGTCGTGTGCGTGTTATTCGAGCGTAATCGAAAGACTCATAAAACGATTTGGGTAAGCACTAAAACGACCACGTGGTGTCTACAATTAAAATGTATCCAACAGATACTATTCATACTTAATAGTTAATAGCATACTTTTTTATATCATTATTTTGAATTTATTCTTACAAACTGGTATCAATGACAACATTGATATATTTAAAAAACAACACTAATCTTATAGATCTGGTAGATACAGCAAAAATAAAAAAAATAAAAATAATGAAAATACACATTTAAAGTTAAAAATAGAATAAGGTGGCATACATTTACATTGTACACAATAGTATATAATATGTCAATAAAATAATAATAAAATATTAAATTCAAATTTAAAGAATTAAGTCTAGCTTTCTATTTTTACTCTTGGCAAACTGGTCAATGACTTCATCAGGCGTAATTTTAACATCATTATGTACATTCAGCAGAGCTAATCCAACTAATCTCTCTTCACTCATTCTATTTCTCAACCAGACGTTTAACCTTTTCAGGGTAGAGATACTTCTCTCTGCCGATGACACTGTCACAGGTAATACAACCAAAATCTTAATTAAAAAATTGCAATTTGGATAGATGTCTTCATCAGTATGCGGGTCATTCCATAAATGGTATTATATCAAAGAGACGTTGCGATGTAACGTCTCCCAATTATGGGCGCACGGGTACAGGGGGAATTTTAATGGGAGTTGGGTTTACTATCTACGCTATGAGATGCGTCTCGTCGTTCGTATTACCCATAGAGTAATAATATATTGTATTACCTCAATCTTCTATTATCGACGACGCTGTGTTAGTGCCATTTTTATTTCAATGTCTACCCAACCAAAAACTCTCGCATCACCATTGTTTGATAGCATTAATGTTTTTTGTCGGACAGGGCCAAACGAGTGTACGTCGGAGGTCTGCTGTTTTATTCTACCGGTATGTTTCTAATGGCCATCACACGACACAAGTTCAGCGTGATATTCTTCTCCTGGGCGGCCGGTGTAATGTACTCTACGATGTTCACGATGCCGTACTTGCTTATCGCCCATTATCACTCAACCAACACGGTTAGTATTAGATTATGTCGTGTTTAAACCTGGGACGTTCTCGCGGTGTTAGTTTGATTTTTGATATTTTTTTCAAGTTTGCCGACAATGTCCGTGGTCAAGAACCAGATGATCAAATCAGAGGTTTGGGCACGGATGTAGCCGTGGTCAGTTCCATGGTATTCGTGGCTCAGTTCATTCTGTCTATGTGCATGGGGACAATTGTCAGCATATCCGGGACGACTTCGGCCGTCGTTTACACTGCATCGTTTTTAGCGTTTTGTGCTTCGATAGTCGCTTCACAAATCGTGTATTTAGACCTATAAAACCAAGAACATCAGAATCCCACGAACATATGTTAACATTCCATTCTTTCAACATTACATTCCATTTTTTCACTTGTTACATATTTTAATGCTTCATTAACATATAACCAAATAATAATATTATCAACAAAATAATCATTTTTATTCAATTTAATATGTACCACTATGAATTTTAATTTATATAATTACTTTAATAGTAAATCAAAAATCCATATCTAAATGAAATATCACATAGGCACCTAACTATTGTTGTTTATTAATAATTATTTTACTTTACGAAATTAATTTCTCTAAATGTACCTATAACCCGTAAAATACTACAATACCTACTACCTACATATATTGCTAAAATATTAAACTTGAAGACGATTAATTACATATTATTATGTTGTTATAATTTTATTGAATAAGTTCTCAAGACTTTCATTAAAAAAATGTTATTACCATATTACTTCTCTAATTTTTTACACATCAACATTTTAAACTGTCGGAATTAAAATTAATTATTTGACGATCGTTTTTTGCTAATATCTTGAATGAAATATCTACTACTTTATGCATGATTTAAGTTAAAAATTATCTATTCAGAATTTCTAAAGTTAAACTAAATTTCATACATTTACTCAATTGTTAAATAAATTATATTATTTTATTCAACATGTTTATTTAATTTAACGCCGATTTTTTTTTACTTACTTAACATGTGAACTGTATGTCTGTATTCATTTTAATCGTTGAATCATTAATTATAGTTATGTTTTATAATAATTGAACAAATACCTAGACTGACATAATAATAATTGCATTATTATATATTTATCAAATAAACCAAAAACATATAATAACCATATATACAGCTAATTAATTAAAAAAAAGGTTCTCAATCATTATTTTCACATACGATAGTATATCGTAGTATATTATATTCTCAAAGCTCATTATGTGTGACATTCTGACATTTAAGTATACTTATATAGTTAGTTACATGCGTTCTAATTTAGATGGTCTAAATAACTATGAAAACTACCTATTATAATCGTATTGTTTTACGCACGTAGTTTAATTTTTCCGGTTGTTGGACACTTGTAGAGTGTTAACATTGTCTTAGATGCATTCAAACTGGACAGTCGATTTTAAAAATATGTTCTTTATATTGTACATCGTATTAGCAACTCACTGCCACGCAGATGACGTATTCCCCGAAGATTTGGTATTTGAAGGATTAGGCTTATCTGACATTGTCAATAATTCAAAATCCGGCCAACTTCGTAACAACACCATAATAATTGCAGGAGATTTAAATGACGCCTTGACAACCATGAATTTCCACAGGTATGTTTTTATATAATATACCTACCGCAATCACTAATCAAATAATATATATATATATATATATGACCCGGATTTAAATGCTCTAAAAGTCTAAAACCATCGACAAATACTCTAAAAAAAGCCAAACATGCATTTAACCGCAATAATCCCCTTAAAATAATTGACGTACCTATAATATTATTTTTGAATGCAATGTTTTATTTGTATTTTATAATTTACAATAAACTTAAAATAATACACTAAATATTAATTTTAAAAAAAAATTGTGAAAAATTGATTAATTAATTTAATCAATTGATACGGCGAAACATATGTGTAAAAATATAAAATGAGACATGGTACAGGATACCAGGATGGTTGAGTGAAGTCCATTGACACCACACCCAAATATTTTTAAATTACATAATGAACATTTAAAAAAATAAGGAATAAAACATTAAAAACATGAGATTACCTACTACTTGTCTACCTATATTAAACCTCGTTCTTCGCTTTCTAGTATAAAAGTAGTATAATTTTCATTTTAAAATATTTATATAGCAAAACTATAACCAATACTAGATATTATTCATGGAAATTCAATAAACGCATAATAATATTGCAGTACCTATATAAAATATAATAATACCTAGTTAATACATGATAATATAATAAGAAAAATAAAATAAAATATCAATTTACTTTGAATTGTTTTTAATGTCAAATTAGCACTTTGGTTATTTGTTTCAAACCAAATTGTATCAAATAATAGTTTGGCTACAGCTTCAAAAGTTCAAACTATAAATGAATATGAACCGACATTAATATTAAACCCTTGTACCTACCTATATAGGTAGCCGCAGTCCCTAAAATATTCAAATTTTTGTACTACACACATAGTCCTAAATCGGTCAAATCTAAATTCACTACTAAGCTGATAATAATAAAAGTAGCTACTCTCAATAACAATGAATAGTTTATTATAATAACTATAATAAGAGTATGAGACGTAACAACACAAAATATTGTTTACTGTGTGTCTGTGTAGAATGTAGATAATAATCAAAATAAGGTTTGGCCAAAAACCATTAAGATATTTAAAAAATGTGAAGATATAAAATTATACATAATATTATTATAAAGGTTTACCTAATTAGAATAACACACTTTTAAATTTCGTACTACACACTGCACTTTTCGTACTACATAAAGTGTGTCGTAGTACACACAATTTTAGGGACTGTAGGTAGGTACTGAATTAATCAATAAAATTCGATCAATGTTCTACTATTTCTTCTAGAACAAAAATAAATGACTATCTCTGTCGACAATACGTAGTTGAAGAAATATTACAAGATATTACGGACAGTACGTCATCTGAAGGCCGATCGATGTCTCAAGACAGTCACGTGAGGAGTAAAACGTCTGCAATGCAAACCGATCAAGGCTCATCTGCTTACAATGCATGGCTGATTAAGTATACATTTAAAATATAAACTATAATTTATTGTATAAGTATAATGGAATATGGATTAAAATATGTCTATCGTGTTAATTTTTAGAACAAAATTATTGAAAAGAATTTATGACGAATACGATTTAAACGTTAGAATGCACGAAAAACCCGTTGGATTCACTCTAAACAATAAAAATAATGAAAGTAATTACACATAGGTACCTACCGTTCTAAAAATTTAACACAGTATATTTTATAATAATATTATTGTTTAGGCTTAGGAACACATGACTACAATACCATGAAGAACGTAGATGACATAAAAGATTTGAAAGAAGTTCATCACTCAAACGAAGGTAAAACACCGTAAATAATATGAGAACGTAATGAGTAATGACTAATGTTAGTTGTAGAGTCAATAGGTAATTAAAACGATTATTATTACTTTGTTATTTCAACAAGTAAAATAAAGTATATTTAATAATAAGGTACCTATTTTATAAATTACAAATCAATTACTTATTAGGAAAATACAATATTTCCCAAGGTTTAGATTCATTTGCTAGCCCCAATGATACAGTCACTGTGGATTTCGCACCAAGTCAATCTATACAGTACGATATTGATAATGAAAAAGAGTACAAACGACCAAATCAACCGCACCATGGCTCCGCTGCTTTCAACCCTACACAATCTACTCAAATACCTCAGTCAACACACGAACCATATTTTCCACAATCATCACATGAACCACCATCACTTCCAACTTACTATGAACCTCCACTATTGTCGAATCAAAAACCTTCATACCCGTCTGATTATGGAATGCCATCATTGCAGACGTCATATGGACAACCACCACCATCACACGAACAACCTCCGTCATCGTATGGACCACCTTCGTCGTCATACGGTCATTCTTTTATGCCTACTTCAAATTACCATCCATCAAATTATCCACGTCCTGGATTGTCTCCGCCAAATAAAAATACAGGTGAATACCTACTATCAGTACAAAACATGTATTAACTTTAAACAGTTAAAAATTTAAAAATTAATCAGAGATTAGTAAGTAAAGTAATCAAAGGTACCTTAAATGTACCTATACATACCATTATAATAGATATCAATATATACCTACAGGCTACAACACATAATTTTTAGAATTTTATGAATATGCACCAATTATAACTACCTATCTACCTACTTTTTTAGATTTTTTAATTGGTTAACGAAATTTTTCATTAAAATATTAAATAATTATTAAACATAGTGATAGCAGCTGCATATGTATTTATTATGTATTACATCGTTTTTCTAGCTTACCCTTATTAGCTATATAATAATAATATAATATAAATACGGCCATTAATATGATGATAAGATAATAAGACAAAAAAAATAAATCAACCCAATTACTGGCACTATTTCAAGTTAATAATATTATATTGTTATCCGCAATCCACATTAAAAATTAGCAAAATATATTAAAATTAATTTTATAGAAAGAGTCCATATCGTGTCAATATAATATATTATATCTACATTTCTAAAGATAGGTAGGTACTTCATTATTTGTATATAAATGCATATCGTTCACGTAGTTTGTAAACATTTAAAATAAAATGTACCTAATATTAACATGCGTATAATTTTAATAAAGGTCACGATCTTCCGACCCGAGATATCGAAACATTAAGTCAATCGGATAACGGTGTACATAATTCTGATAGAGAACCATTATTTATACGAGGACTTACTGCAACAGATATGTACGATCTTACTTTAACAGCCATTGCATTCTTGGGGTTCGGTACATTTGTCATGAATCTAGTCATGGACGCCATGGCGGTAAGTTCGTAATGGCTTTTCATACAAACGAAACCCAAATAATATAAACTATATAATACTGCAAAACGTAATATACGTCATGATAATATAAGCATTCGACAAGCCCCCGTGAGAATTTCTCGTTGTTATTTCAGATGCAATCGGGAGCAACGCTAACGCTAAACTCATCGCCATTACATCACGGCGCCACTGTGTCTAGAGTCAGAAGACATAATAACCACAATAACCTCATAATTTGGGAAATAAACGAGTTGTCGTGGACCATAGTATCGACGATGGACAGTATGATGGCAAACGTGGACGGGACCTCTGTGAATTGTGAAGAAGTCAAAACATTGTGCCAAAGATCCAAAAGACTAGTAAAAACCGGTATAAACTTCAGTTCAAAATTATTGCCTGTTTGGAAGTGAGTTGAAATTAAGTATTAAAATATAAGCTTCATTGGTGTTTATGGTATATAGATAGTGAATAGTAATCAAAAATTTTTTTGTTTTCAGTGTTTCTTTAGGATGGCTTTCGAAGAAATTAGGTACAGATAAAAGCCAGCCAGTGATATCTGCATTATTAGGTCATTGTATTTTGCCTTCACAATGTCAATAAAATTTATGATTTTATCATCTAAGTGAACATGACAATAAATAAATACATATTATACCTATTAATTTATTGGTCTATTTTTCTTTTAAATTATACTGTACCAATCTAATATCAACATTTTTTTTTTAAAAAACTGACTCCAGCATTCTTTAATTTAATACAATATAGGTACGAACTACAAAAAAATAGTATGTAAATTTGTAATAATCGCTTAATTATATTCTTTGATAATATAAAGAATATAGTATATCGGATTGTATATTCGTTAATTTGTATCGTGCTGTCAATTATATCATAAGCAATTGAGACATTATTTTTAATTTAAATCAGATTCAAAAAAATTATATATTACATAATATATACATAACATAATGATGTAAAAATTTACCTTTATAAAAGTAATTTTTCAGTATTCTTAAGTTTCTGTAACTATACTTAGGCGTAAGATAAAAACCAATAACATGAGACAATTGTAAAAAAAACTTTTGAAGGTGTATCCTTGGTGGCAATTTTGAAAAAATATCAGCTAATATAATTTTTATAGATTTGTGCTCAGTCGTGTTTTTAAATATGATAATCTATCGTTACATTCAAATTTAATAAGAGCACTATTTTTCAATTATTATTTATTATAATTTATTTTCCATGAACTTTTAAATTATGTAAATTAAAATTAAGTTTGGTAAGGTTTTTTTGGTAACATATAAGTTTTAACAGTTTTAACCACTTTTAAATTAAATACTACTTAAAAATACATACAATTTAATAAATTATTAAGAGTCACATAAAAATTTAGCATGGTGATGATAATGCTGTTCTATAAAAGTTGAAATGAAATAAAAACCATGGTCATATCCTTCTTCTATATTTATTGAAGCTGCAATCCCTGCCTTTTTACAAGCGATTATAAAACTTTCCAAACATAAATCATCTTTATGAGCATCATTATATCCCTACAAAAAAATATATACATACATTCAATTTTCAAATTAATCGTACATTATAGTAATACATATTATGCCAATAATATTGTTTAAAAAATAAATGAAGACATTTTTAATATAATATTTAGTTAAACTATACTTGATGTATGAGAATATTTAACTCTGGTCCTTTATAATCAGCTACTAAGCAGGTAGCATCCCATTTCTCCATTGTTTTTGTATCATCTCCAAAGTAACACTTTAATATTAAATGTATACCGGGTGATTGAGATGGATTACAAACCGGAGCTAAAGCTGAGACTGAACGAAACTTGCCAGGATTTTTAAGGGCGCTTATTAATGCACCATGACCTCCCATACTAAAATATTATTATTGATTAATTAGTACAGTGGAATACATAAAATACATACAATTATAAAATATAAATTTATGAATTTAAAATATAATAGGTACTAATATTGATTCCTGATACATAGGTATAATTATGTAGTATTATAAATAACCAAATTATGTTTAAAATGAACTGATCTTAAACGTCTTGGTTTAAAGACACTTTAAACACGTTAAGTTATATTATTAATAATAATATATGTCTAATTTCCTTTTTTACCATAATGCATAATACATATTAAAAACATAAATTATTTATTTAATATTTATTAATATACCTGTGACCCATGATTGACTGCTTGTCTTTGTTGACATTAAAATTCTCCTGAATAATACTAGGTAGCTCTTCGTTAGCATATGAATACATTTGGAAATTTTTACTCCATGGTTTTTTCACGGCATTTACATAATATGACTCGCCATTAGCTTCAATTTTATTATTCTCAACACCTAAATTAACCCCTGAAAACACAAGTCAATGTTTGTTATTAAATGTTTATTATTACAAAATAAATTAGATATCCTTACTAGGGCAGACATCTGGTGACACTACGATTATTCCATAATGTGCTGCCCATCGTTGAAACCCTGACTTCTGTATAAATGTTTGTTCGGAACATAACATACCACCCAAATGATATAAGACTGGAGCAGGTCTTTCCAAATTTCCTGGTACATACACAGCAAATCTCATTCGGAAATTTAACACTGCACTAAAAATAATAAAAGTACATTACATTTAATAAAATAAGTAATAACTAAAAAACAACTTATAAATAATAATTAATAACATTGTTTCTATTTTAAAGTAACATTGATAATAAATCAAAAATGGGCTAAGAATTAGTATGAGTAACACAGAGGTGTTTATGATGTGCAAAGCAATGCAAGGCATGTGATGAAGATGATTTAGTATGTGAAGTTAAAGAGTTTAAGCGGGTGTAAGACATTATGATTGGCAGGACAAAAATATAGTGGATTTTAGAATGATGTCAAAATAGGATTGTCTATGATGGAAGAAGAGAGAAACGTCAGGTATTCTATCTAACGATAAGAGGATGCCGTTGAGATTAAAAGGTAGATTACATGGCTAAATATATTTAGCTATGGTAGATTATATTAAATGGTTCTGAGTGTGTTCTGGTCAGTAATGTTGTATGAATCTGAATGTGTGAAGTGTGCAATAAATCAGAACAGAGAGTGAGTGTAGCAGAAATGAGAAAACTAAGATGGATTGTAGGGTACTATACAGTATATAATAATTAATAAGAACTTAATTCATTAGGGGAAGGTGTAGGAATCACACCAATTATAGACAAAATCAGGAAGAATATAGGTTAAAATGGTTTGGTCATGTTAAGAGGGAAATTATTCAAAAGCAGTGAGAATGGCAATGGAAATTAATGTAGAAGAAAAGAAAGAAGGGTGAAGAAAACCGAAGAAGAGATGGATGGACAGAAGAAAGAATTACCTTTACATCTATTTATACCACAAAACTACTACACCGATCTATAAGGTACCTATGCTACATAGATCCCTTGAAATATATTTAATACTAGCTGTGTCACCAACGATTCCCTTGCCAAAGATGTGTTTTTTTATAAATATTTTAGGGTATAAGGATTGAAAAACTAAACACTCTTTAAGTCTCGAGGAAGTATTTATAGGTAGAACTTTTATTGAAAACAGTCCAGTAGTTTTTGAGTCTATTGCATTGGATAAACCAAAGCAGGTTAAAAATACTGTGCCCAAATAATATCAAAATTATTATATCCGATCAATTTTATTGTATTTAAATGTAACCTATGGTAACCATTTACATAGAAAAAAAAACTAATTTCTACTAATTTGCTACTATTACTATATTATACCATTTATATATCTACAAAAAACTCATAGAAAAAGGCCTTATAGTTTTTCCTGAATATTCCAACTTTTCTTTCCGTGAAAACCTCATTCTGAATATTCTGACGACACGAGTCATTAGTCATTATTATTTACTATTAGCAGAGTTCAACTGTGTATAAGAATCCGACTAACTAATACATTTTTAATGAAAATCACAATATTGGGATGTGTCGAACTAGACAAATCACCAAATTTTACATGAAAAGACTCACACTAATTTGTTGTTTTCTCCAATGTCCCTTCTCTTTTAGCTCAAAACTGGGTAAAAATATTGCATCATTTTTTATGGATGTATTTTCTAAAAAATAACAAGCTTTGAAATTTGTTCATTATATGTTTTGCCATTTTTAAAATCTTATTCCAATTATAATTCGACTTCATTTGGATCCAGAAATGTAAGACCAAAACGATTGTCCAAGCCATTTTCCTATGTTAGATTATTTATTTGTATAATCGATTACAAGGCCTACTGTTTGAATTTTTCTTCACCTATTAACAAATTTAAAAAAAAAAAGGTATATTACAATATTATGTTATGAATAAAATTATAAATACTGAAATACCTAAAGTTATGTCTTAATAATTTAATACACCATGACTAACTAAAATAAAAATGATATCTAACAATAGTTATATTATGAAGTTTTTCTCTTAATTGAAACTTCAAAATCAATGACCAAAGTTTTTGGTTTTAAATATTTGTTAAACTGACATGTTTACAAAACTGAACTTACATAAACATGGGGAATTAATCAAGATCCGCGAGATGAAAAAGTTTAAATACCTCTGGTCAAAGCTGTAATTATTCGGTAATTTTCCTTTAATATAATATATTGATATGTACGTAGCATACGACCAATTCAAACCCTCATTACCGGTACAGAGTTCTATTATTATTGATAATAGCAATTTGCTATAAAAATAATTTTGCCTATTAAAATGTAATATTTTATAGTATTTTAAATAAATATGTATAATGTATAATAGTTTTAAATGGTATAAAAATTGTCTTAGTGAAAATGTGGTCAATATCTCATTAATGTATGGTAATAGTATTGATGAAAAAGGCCAAGTTACACTCTAAGTGGAAAAAAGGTACACTTTTCGACTTTGGTGGAAACAGGTATCACCCTGTGCATGTAGAATTTACCTAAGGGTGATACATTTTTCTGCCAAAATCGACCTTTCTGTTTTCCATCAGTATAATAATATATATATTTGTTATTTCTATTTATTGCCATAACAAATTTCAGTTTATAGAATTTGGTAACTCCTTGCTATGAAAAATATACAGACTATTGATAATTGGCAACTAATAATTGTGTTTTTTCACCAACAACTAGCCAATTGGGCTGCTTTTAAAACCAGACGGGGCCACAGGGGCAAATGCCCACCTTGACCACCTCAAATGACGTCAGTGCAGTATTGCGAGTTACTACGGACCTGTAATGTTCGTAGACCTTTTGCTGTCCGCCGAAACAGCGGTTGTCCGACACTACCTTCAATTGCTGCTCGGTGTTATTGGACCACTGACGTGACCCACACAATCGTTGGAAATCCTGGTCTTGGTGCAGTCGAGTGCGTCGCTTCTGGAATTTGACTGTGTGAACTGCTCGACCCGATGACGGGCAGACCGCGGACAACCGATATCCACACCGGAACATGTACATATTATTATGACATAATGGACCACGCATATCGTTTTTTTCGTTGGGTAATGTTGTTCGCACAGATATACTATAAAAACATATGAAATACCTATAGGTATAATATATTATATTTTTTTAATATAATATATAATATTATGTATTTATGTCTCATTCTCATATCTTGTGTCCTGTGGTTGTTCCCATGATATCTATCTGTGCATGAGATAGATAATATCACGATGTAGAGAAGAGAAGGTGATAACACTCCCCGAAAAAAGTGGCACGATTTTTGACTGCAAAAATTTAGTTAAAATGAATACCGCTAGGCACCGCTACATTACTCGAAGGCTGGTTATATTAATTATTTGCTATTATGGTGTATTAAATATAGACCAAACTAATGTATCGTATAAATATATTCACGAATTCAATAAAATAAACATATAGAGGTAGACTTCCAGTCATAACAAATAGTATTTAAAATATAAATCCCTTCCCAATATTGTTCAAAATTTATTAGAATTATTGTAAGAACTATGACTGTCCATTTAAATGTCTACTATTGAATGTTTAGTTACCGAACAATTAATATTATATTAAGTTTTAAAATATTATTTTAAAAGTTTAATAGGTAAATTAAATAATTAAACATGCTAAATAAATGCTATGTACCAGGTTGTAAGACAAGATACGCTAGTGGAAGTGAAGGTAAAAATATTTCATTGTTTAGAGGTCCATACTGTGACTATATTAAAGACAAAAAAATATTTACATGATTTTTTATAAATTTTAAGTAGGTAATTACTAAATAGCATTACTCCACAATAATATAATAATTATATAGAGTATTATTATTATTTGGTACCTAATAATAATTTATACACTTAGATAAATTATTTGTACATAAAATCATTTTAGTAATTTTCAAGATACGGATACTCATACTTTAAATTTAAATATTATAATTTAATATGATAATTATTAGGTAATAAACAATATTTTTATAACTTTTATTTTGATGTAAGATAAACTATAATTAATAAATAACTATTAGGTACATATTAAGTAAATCGAATTTTTACCTTTTGTAAAATGTATTATATATTAATTATTTTATTACAATATTCCTATAGGCTATAACATATTTAGTTTTAAGTTTTATGTTTTTATAATCTGATTGGGATATAATTATAATTTTAATTAAATAACACATTTGTTTATTTTAGTAAATCTAGATTACTATTTATATTAACATAATTTGTAAAAAATACTACCCAAATCAGGATATTATCTATGTCACAACACAGAACATTCAGGGGTTAAAGTGGGGGGGGGGGGGGATACAGGAGGAATCAGTCAACCCTACCTCTGTTGACGGTTAAAATGCGTCCCATTTAACAAATTAGGATTTTATACATTAGGCATTATACATAAAATTATAAATTGAACGCTTAAAAGTTAAAACTATATGGAGACATTAGTCCCCTCTGGAATTTTTCCCACTTTAAACCCTGAGAAAACAAAAAAATTTGTCAAAACAGTCCAAGTTGTAACTACTTCTTTAATATTATGTGCTAACTACTTACTTATATATATATACTATGTTACGTATTATACTTAGGCACATTACCTATTATTATTAATGTAATAGTGTTTTAGATATATTTACATATTTTTAAGAGAAGGTACCAAATACCAATATTAGGTAAATATTGAATCAAAAGTAAATATAAAGAAGTAAGTATATATAAATAGATTTGAGTTACTTATATTATATAGAAATTATAAAATTTGTAATGGTCTGTATTCTGTTATCTGCAATTTTGCTATAATTTTCAATTGTAAACTTCTAGGCAGTTGAATAAAGTATATCATAAGGCAATAAATGATTTGTAAGATGAATACTATACGTTAAAATTATCTTATTGAAATACCAATAAATAAACGTAGGTAGACACAGGTATTTTCCATGATAAATACAATATTTATAATATTAAATATTTTTGATTCATTGCAATAAAACACAATACACATGTGTCTAAAATATATAGTGTCTAATGATATTCCCGACCACGGCCATACTAATTATTAGTAACTAATATATTATATAATAAAATATCCTAGCTCGAGTCGACTATATTATAGGTATGTTTAATCATGTGCATAAAATCAAATTAATAACTAACCTACATGTATACTATATGACTTAATGAGGATCTATTTATTTATTAATATATATTATATAGTAACTATAGCAGTATTTGTATGCTACATTAAATTATTAATTACCAAAATCAGAAAGTGGCTATTTGATTACCTCAACCAGTTAACTCACCTGACAACTGTAATATTATATTGATATTATGTACGTTATTAGTTCATATATCATAGGTAGGTATATACAATATGTTTTTTTGGTTTGTGTAGTATATCATTTGCATTGTGTGTGGTTATATACTACGGTGAACGTCATTTGAGGTGACTGACCTGCTAGACACCCAAATACAATCGTTGGCTATATGATTTGCATGGACGCCCGAAATTTTTTCACTTAATTTATTACTTATTTTTGCTTTTTTTGTGACAGTAATGAACGCTATCCGCGATCCGACGCAGTCGGTTTACATACCTAATGACGTGACCCGGCCGTCGCACATTGTCCGCTATCCGACGAAGTCAGATTGCCTACCCGCCACCCGGAAAACTGAGGTAACTGACCTGCTAGACCCCAAAAAAATCGCGGCGACTACATGATTTTTATACGGAATTCCGAATTTCCGGCGGCATAAGCCGGGCTACCACGTCGAACCGCGGTGGTCCTAAGTCCTAACCTTATCACAGTTCCTTATCACCAGACCTCCTTATCACACACTAACCGGCTCGATATCGACGACCAGACCAAAAGACCACTGCAGCTTCCGACATGGGTTGCTACCAATTTTACCAATTACCACTTTTCCCATTGCACATTTTTTCCATGGAAAAAATGTACTTTGGGAAAAGTAAACATTACATTTACTACCAAAAACCATTTTATCCAGTAACGTTTTTACCAGTTTTACCATTGTACTCAATTGCCAAAAGAACGTTTTTCCATGACTCAATATTTTCTATGTTTTCTAATTCCCAAAAACCACTATTTCCAAAGTTATCTACCACTTTTTCCACATTTTAATTTTTCCAACAACAACTTTTTCTATTTTTCTGTTTTTACCAATATTGGAAAAAATTAACAATGGTCATAGTGGTTTTTAGAAAAAATGTGCATTGGAAATAGTGGAATATTATCATATGGAATTTTCTGGTACTAATTTTCTGGTACTATTTTCCATAGATAATATAAGAATCTTTTATTATCTATGCTATTTTCAATAAATTATTTTATTTCCCTCCAATTCAAAATTCCTCTTGGAAATCAAAAGTTCTATACCGTCAAATACGATAATTATAGTGTATAACACGATGTAGATTATATTATATTATAATAATATTATAAAACTATTGACGTGGTATTATACATCGTGGTGTTTAGGTAGTGAAATGTAAATGTTAATCTTCAACTATTCTACTATTCAGTATTCTGTGATACAATAAACATCAAAGTATGACACAACGCTGCTGGTCTACGAAAATTCAGCAGAAATTCATGTACATCATCTAGGGAGCCTATAAGTAATATTCCTAAAGCAAATTTTCGTTCGCTAGTTTCAATAGGAATAGGGTACTGTCATTTTTGATTTTAGAGTGAATTGACCTATTTGAGTTATGAACATTTTTAAACATTAATAATTTACATACTGACAACTCACTTAAAAATTAAAACATTGTAAAAAACCAACGAGAGGACACAGATAATGTTGTTACCTAAAAGTTTGATAATAGGTCAATTCACTCTAAAATCAAAAATGACAGCACCCTATTCCTATTGAAACTAGCGAACGAAAATTTGCTATGTCGTACGTGTGTAAGACGGAAACAACACACGCGGGGTGTGACGTCCTCTTAACGCATTTCCCATCGTTTTTATCTCTCAAAGATTAACATGCCCTGTATACATAAATTGGCAAGTGTAGACGTAAAGTGATCAGTTCATAGAATATTATATTTTGGAATTTGTATAAGTAGGAACTTTTAATAATTAGTAGGTACACAATATAAAATGTTAACTATCCTAATATTTGCTAATGACCTACTGGATAGGTACTATATATTTTCTATACAAAACGAAGATATTATAGTACGTTAATCGTTTTCACGTGCCATAATAGCAATACCTATTAATTGATAAATGATAAAAAAGTTAAAAAAATTAAAACATAGATAATATAAGATTATATGTATATTATATATATAATATACGAGCGTCTAGAGCATAGAGTAATATTACTCTATGGTCTAGAGACAGCGCCTCTTATCAGTACTATTATTATCAGTATCACACTATCATGACAGTTGCTTTATCACATAATCGTTTGATTACATTTAAATTATTATATTTGGTTCTATTCACGGTAAGGATTTAAAAAAAATTCATATCTAATATTATTCAAAGTTATATTTCAAATATAAAATAAATGTATTCTATTATATTAACTTATACCGATATTTTGTAGCCTGCAACACAACACATAAGTATAAAATAAAATAAATATAAATAAAAATTTAAAAATTTAAATAATAAAATTATAATCAATGATATAAGTTCCAAGTTTAAAAAAATATGTATTAGAAAAAATCCAAGTGTCTAATAAACTTGTTTGTTAAAAATAAATAAAATAAATAAATAAATAAAATACAATAATATAATTTCTTCTTCTGCTCAAATTGTCCATATGAATGCTCTAAATGTGATTAATATATAAATATTATAGATTAAAAAAAAAATTAATTTGTTATACTTAAGCTCGGTAAACTTTAAGCGTTGTACGGGTGCGTAAAACACCGAAAATCGTGAACATGTAAGGCTATACCAATGGTTTCCCGGTAGGTAGTAGAGTTTTGGACAAGTACCTACATAGGTAACTTATAATAATTCATATTATTGTAAATTAATTAGGTACCAAAAAAATATAACTTCTCAAACACTGTGTCTATTGGCACTGCCGGGAGAATGTATTAGAATGTCTATAAACTTGCGGACCAGTTTGTATAGTTAAATTTGGCATGCGAACCAGTGCCGTACCCAGGATTTGTTTTCGGGGGGGGCTTTAACATACTTAACTTTATAGGAAAAAATTTAAAACATATAATATATACACATAGTTTTTAATGTATTATGCATTCATTATTAAATTGTCACAATTTAAAATCTAAACGCCTTTCCTTTTTAGACGCAAACATATTTAAAATAGCATCTGTGTCAATTTGTATGTCTCTGTGGATATTCATAAGAGCTAATCCGTTTAATCTTGCCTCACCGGTAGAGTTTCTTAAATAGGTCTTGATTCTTTTTAAAGAAGAAAAACTTCTTTCAACCGATGCCGTTGATACAGGCAAAATAGCAAGAAGTTTTAATAAAATATTTATATGTGGGAATAAATCTTCGGGGCATTTTGATAATGTGTCTAATGCATTTTTTGGTAAATTATTTTCTTCATTAGACCATTTTTGCTTCCAAAATTCAAATTCATTTTTTAATAAGTCCATGTGAATGTTTTGGTTATTAGATCTTAAATCTTCTTCATAAAAATCAATAGCTGGCTGTATATCACTAAATGATAAATTACCAATTTTGCTTGGTAATAAAGAAGATAAAGAAATAAAAATATTAGAGTTCATTTTAAAACGTTCATTAAATGATGCTAAAATATCATCTAAATATGGATAATATAATGATTGTCTGTAGTAAGAGACATGGTCATTATTGAGTATGGCATAATTTTCTCGATGTTTTTGAGTCCCGACTACTCTTGGTATGGTTGGTGATGTACCAACTTCTTTTGCGATTTCACAAGCACGATGAAATATAGAAAAAAAAGTTTCTTCCGTCCGTAAATCTTGTAATTTTTGAATTGTCAATTCTACAGATTCTATTGCAATGGATAAATCAATATTTTCTGTTTGAAGATATTTTGAAATAAAATAAGTTATTCCAAGGACCTTTTTCTCTTAGGTTCATTTTCGTTTTCATTCATTTTATAAACTAATAAAACTGACACACTTCACTAAATATAATATAAAGTAAAAACTAAAAAGCAAAAAGCCACAAATTGATGTTGATAATTAATGATAGTAGGTATATTGGAGTATTGCATTATTTTATGATGGTATCACCACGTATCACCACAGATTATATTATAAAACAATTTGTGATATCACGAATAAGATTATTGTTATCAATATATTATCATGGGGCGCGTATAGCGCGGTAACGCGAGCGGAGTGAGTAAGACGTGGTGATAAGACTACCGCGTCACCACAACCATAATATACTAAAAGGTCGTCAACATTATTACTATGACATGAACGATAATATGATATTGTTCTGTGATATGAACCCATTACGCATAACGCATTACTAAAAAAATATTTTTCCTGAGATTTCGGGGGGGGCTTAAGCCCAAAAGCCCACCCCCTGGATACGGCACTGATGCGAACTATAATTGAAATAGAAAACCAGAATAGGTGCATTGCAGATGACAAAGATTTCTGTAAAAGAACATACCATTTATCAATATACCGTATAGGTACTGAGTATAATACTATAATATATTAGTTCTATGGATTTATGATTTATCATAGTAAATAATATATTTTATAATATCTATGGCAATCGTCAATTGTCGAAATTCGTCGGCGACGGTTAACAATTCTAATAATTTCAGCAAATACTATTGTATTATAAATATAATATATTGTATATTTTGATTTCAGTGAACAAAAAAATAATGAGCCACTAATATAAACGGACAGTTCGTTAAACCGGATAAGTTGTAACACAAACTCGCAAATTTCGTTTGATCAGGTTATTTTCATAAAATATTTCGATACTTTCAAGTTTCAGCTCATCGGAGTGAGATGATTAGATGAAGATGGATGAAGATAGCTGTTTCTTCGGCAATGGCGGCACTCTAGCTACATTTCACCGGAAGAGTAGATGTTTACGAGTAAGTTTGTTTTCATATTATTACCTACAATTTTACATTTACTTTTTAGACTTAAATTAGGCGTAAAATAGGAATTATTCTTGTTTTTTTAAATAATTTTTTCGAAAAATATATGTAACGTGTATATCTCATACAATTATGAATTTATAGTTAATAGAAATGCGGATGTTTGTACTTCATAGATATTTTTTTATTGAAATCGTGTAAATAATTTGATTAAACAATCAGGTACCTACTCATCACTAGTATCAATTTTATTATATAACCACCGACACAAGGTGCAGACTGAATTAAAAAAATTAAAAACATAAAATAATGTTGTAGTAGAAGCTGGAAACTGTAGTTTTTATAATCCATATAATGTAACTATTAAATTGAATCATTGAATTATTATTCAGAGATCACTTTGGGATAGATGCCAAATGGATAAATGTAAATTAAATTAAAAATAATTAAAAAACATTTTGTGAAATGAACAAGATTACTGCAAATATTTAAGTCTTATTTATTAATAATTATTAACAAATAAATACAAATAATAGATATTTGAATAGCTTTTTACTATTAACATTCAGTGTAAATATAGTTTCTGATCGACTTACCAATATGTAATAAACCTATATGTAATAAAATAATTATTCATATCAAATAATCCTAACAATTTAATGCAAGGATTCTCATAAATTAATCTTACAGCAGCCTTAAAACACCAAAAATACATTTGTACATCATTTACAAAATTTAAGTTCCCTATTATGGTGTAGGTATTAATACAAACAATAAATTGCTATTCGAAAACACAATTTCGTATACCTATTATTATTTACTAAATACCTACAATTAAATTAAACTAAAATAAACATATTATGATTATATACTGAGTGCCTATAATATAATATTATATATGAAAATTGAATCTTTATTACAAATACTTATCGTTTAAACAGACCACAAGAAAAAATAATTAAAAATATTAAAAAAAAAAAAAACACACATCATTGTAAAAATATAGTTGGTATTATAGTATTTGATGAATTTACTGTATACGCTTATGGCTTTATGTTAACTCTAAAATCCAGTAATCACATTTTTATTTAATAATTCATAAAATACAATATGCTCTTATAAAAATATTCGTGTGCTTCTGATATCTATTCACCACCTTAATCAATAATTAAATTGATAAACGAAAATAATAATTTAAATAATACCTATATCATATTATTATAATTCAAATTCAAAATTATAAACTATTTTGGTTTTATTGTCATATAAAATTTCAATGAACAAATTGGTCCTTAACACAGAACTCTTTGATATAAAAAGTTGCATTATATCATATCTGTGGATTCATCATATTGACGTATACCTAGTATAATATCTATCATTTATTTATTTAATCTATGGCAAATCTCAAAGTCGTTGCAGAAGACACAGTCGATTAAAAATTCTAAAATTTCAATAAGCAAAGAAGATATGAGCAAAAAACTTACTGCGTTTCGTATAATTTTATTTTTCATAAATCACAATATTCTAAGTTCTGGCTGTATTCTGGAGCGTTTCCTCTTGGGCGTCGCAGTTCACACACGTCACGGATTCCGCCGAAGGAGTCGATAATTAAAGTAAGTTTGTTTTTATATTCTTTTGGGGCTTAAATTTACTTTTAAGACTTAAAACAAATATTTAATGTCACGAAAAATGTGCTATCCAAGTGTTGTAGGCTCATATTTTAGTTCCGGACTAGAAATGTATAAAATACGCGAGATATAAACGCCGTTGTCGTTTTTCCAGTCCCTGTTTGTAGAATAATTATAATTAATAGGTGCATACCTATACAGGGTACTTAATATAAATATATAAATATTTTGGTTTAATTTATAGAAATATATGTTATGACTTATAACTGATAATAGTCATAAGATACAATTTTAATTAATAACTGGTAATTTTTTTTCCAAATACAACGTTATAACTTTATAAGTTATAGGTAACTATTAATTTAGTGTCACATACTTAACTTCTATTGTTTACCTAATATCTATATTCTATATCATAGGGATTAGGGATGTATAACCATGTACACATAAAAGTATATTCACGGAATGGTCAACTGCCTATCCTGACGTGTGCGCACTTATGAATAATATACCTACTCATATACTGGTATAGGTATATAAATATACCTATATAAATAGTGTAATACTACATACACGAATGTGTTACCTATTATGTCACTAAAAGTTCAACAGTTATTATTATATTCATTTATTTTTTAAATATAAGTAGGTACATTACAAGACTAATTAAAATCACATTTTTTTTTTTTTTTTTGAACACAATGTATTAAAAATCATTAATTAATATATAATTTATGGGTATAGTACTAAATAAATTAATGAAATAAAACAAACACAACTACTATAATTATTAGTAATAATAATATATCCACGTATAAATTATTAAAATACAAAACGACAAACGAAAAACGATTCTGAGTAAAGATATCGATAACTAATAAATAATATTGAGATTAAAGTAATTTATTTTTTCGGTAGTAAATATTTTTTTATTTTCATACCATGACGCGTGTGTGAAAAATTGTTTATATAAAGTGTTTAAAATGTTAGATTTCGGTTCGGCTGATTGTCCCCCCCTCACTCTTCCGCATCAATGCATCAGAAATTATTATTTATAATATTTAAATATAAACTGCATTTTCTGAATTTTCTAAAACATTGCTTTCCAAGCAAAGAATTCGTTTCATATATTATCAACGAATTGAAAAATGAAATTAGAACATTTATATGGGATAAAGTCAATATTATAAAAACTTATTAGAAAAAAATTAAATACAATTAAATAAAGGTAATTTTTTTTCTTATACTTCTATTTTTTTACGTACCCATTATGTAAGATACTATAACTTCAGTCTTCAGTTATAGAAAACAACACTTGCCAATATGGAATTACTGTCGAATTTTTTTATTTTAATATATTAAATAGCATCTGATCGACTGGATGTGCTATAATGAAACTCAAAATAATATAACGAATACACTACCTATACACTTATCTAAATTCTATTTTATATTCGTTTAAATTGGACTTTTAATTTTTCTGGCCATTTTATTAAGCTTTGTAATAATATAAGTGCATTAAATCGTATTTTTAAGGCATTTTTCTTATTTTTAATGCATTTAAATCCACGTCCTATTTATAACTTAATGTTATTTTGTATATACCAATCGATTAGTGTACACAATAAAAAATATAATATTATTGATGGGTTAATAGGTTGATAACTATTATGTAGGTAGGTACAGTTTTGTACGTTCAATGTATCGTTCTTAATTCATAAAGTAGCTAAATGAGTCAAATGATTTTGTCAAGGGGTGGGGGGGGAGGATATGGCTGATTTTTTAACATGCACTATTTCAAGGGCTCTTAACCTAAGGGGCGCACCACTCTAAGGAGCAGTGACACAATTTTGTAAGGGGGGGGGGGAACGTGAAAATGTTTAAAAAAAACACGAATTTATTTAGTTATTTTGTTATTTAGGTAATACATATTAATTAATAGGTATTTCTTAATTTTTTTTTATTATTTTATTTGAAACATTATTTTTAAATATTGGGATCAATAAAACTATTTTTATATAATTACTATTTTATATCAATTAGAATTTGTTTATAAACCAAGTAATAAATAAATGGTTACCAAGTAAAAAAACCGTTATCTATATTATAAATTTGAATTCAATTTACCGCATTTGCGTCTAGTAGAAACAAATAAATGTTTTTTTGAAGATAATGTAAAAATATCCATCATCCATCGGTTAGGACCATATATATATTTTCTATGATTGGGACGGTTAGGTTATAATTATAAATAATCTATGGAAAATGACAATCGTTTGAGACGAACAGCGATTCCAATACGTACTCACATATTTCGTTCCATTCTGGTTATTAAGCTAAGTGCCTATTTTTATAAATGTCATTAATCTCAATACTTCCAGACTGAACTTTTGGATCGGAGATATGAAGACGGCGCTGCATTTTGCTTGGTGGAGACGCACAGCTCTGACACTAGACAATATTATACACTCAAAGGGACCGCGTTTCGCCGGAAGAATAAATAATAACGTAAGTATTGTCCTACTACTCTGTTGACGCGGTAGACCTAATGTAAATATTTATTGTCAGACAAACTTATATACCCACTAGACGTAGAGTAGTTTTTAAAATCCAGTTGTTATAGGTGTACAAAAATTAGTATATTACGAAAAATACCTTAAATTATAATACTTTGCCTACAACTGTTAATTTATTGTTATAGTAGAATAATTTTTAAAATTTGAAATCAATGATTAGGTAATGCTTTTATAAGTAGGAAGGTAGGTTTTTATACCTACCTAACAAAATAAGAAAATACATAATGATTAATGTTATTTAATATGATTTGTAAGTACATATAGCAGATTACACATATCACTTGGTGACGATTATTTTTGTTTTATACGTTCTTCGTAATTCAGTTCCGTCACGATAGTTTTAGTTTTCGTTAAATGTGAAACATACATTTTCTATGCATACGGGCATTAAATATTTGGGTTTTAAGAGAACACCTCAAACGTACGTTTTATTTTGGGGGTTTTACGGGATATACCTATAGGAAATTTTCTTCAAATTTTCACATTTCACTATTTGATATTGTGATATTATTTGTACCTAGGTTAAGTTTCTGTTTGAGAACCGATCGATATGTTACCTAGGTATATCACATTCTTTAATTTAAATTCTGGTAGTGGAGTATTGGACAAGTACCTACGTAACTTATAATTCATATCGTAATTTAATTACTAAAGAAATATAATTTACCCAACAGTGTCTAGGGCCACCGGCAGCAGAATGCATTATAGAATGTCTATAAACTTGTGGTCTAGTATATGGTTAAAATTGGCATGCGACCAACAACTGGGGGCTTGTTCTGGAAAATTTAAATGATCTAATAAGGTTCATCTCATTATTTGAATTAAATTAATTTTTAAGCGATTGTTGTGTTAATCAATTTTTTAATTTATTTCATTCAACACACTCATCTCAGTTTTCTAGTACCTCTGGATTTCTAGATTCCGTCACGGGGTATGTGTTTTCTTATTTCTCAGTAGGTTTTTTTTTATTATTGTTAATTGATCAAAGGTTGTATTGCCCGAAATTTTTCAATATTTGTATTGTAATTATACTGGTATAACACTATTCCGGCTATCAATAAAGTCGTGTTAAAAATTAGAAAATTGGGAGGTATGATATTTTTTTAAGTAATTCTTTCGAGTAGGGAATTCGCTCAATGATATTTAAATATTTTCACCGATAATCAAGTACGATTACTTGTAGGTAACTAGAGACTGGGTGAATAGGAATTAGGTAGTGTGTAATATGGCGAAGATAAGGAAATGGGTCAACAGGATTTCAGAATGTTTGGTGTATGAAAGGGAAAGATGAAAAAGAAATGTAAGGTTAGGGTAGGTAAGTGGAGTGAGGGTATCAGATATGAGAATAATAAGTTAGGTGTTAAGGTACAAAAGAGGATATAATAAGAAATTAATTAATTAAGGGTAGTGTAGGTTAGTGTACATATTGTAGTGAAAACAAGAGAGAATAGGTTTAGGTGGTTCGGTCACTGTATAATAAGAGATAGTGAGAGTGGCTTTTCTATAGAAGTTAGTTAATTTAGGTGGGAAATGAGGGGTGAGAAGACTGAAGAAGAGATGGGTAGACAGAATACCGATCATATGGTGGTGTGGAATGAGAGTGGCTGAACCTGTATATAGCTGTGAGAGACGGGGGAAGAAAAAGTGTAAAGGTAGAATAGTTATGTTAACAATGCCGAATACGTAGGATAAGATCTTGAATTGCAAAGGCCACTAGCTTCAACTAACCATAGGTTTAATAACTAACCTTCTTATGACTCATTAGGACACTTTTCAGAATAAAAAGATCCTGAGTTAAAGGTTGCCGAACTTAAGTGTTTGATTATCAAGTTTATCCTCTGTTGACACCATGGATAGTCCACGCCTATGTTAAATACATTTGAGGCCGCGTTCCCGGAGGGGAAGGCAATTGAGGCTACTTTATATTGATAGTCGATACTCGATATGAGTATACTTTATTTGGCCTCAATTGTTCCCCTCGAAGGACGAAGACCGCTGATAAGACCATTATGTCCTATCCATATCTTTATTATCTATGATGGAGCCATACAAAGCGCACTCGTGTTGCTGGTTGGGATGTCAGCGCACTATTTGTTTTCCATCTTTGACCCACGCGTAGCATACCAAATGTACGATTAAGAAAACACTAAAATGATTGTGCGTGGGTCGGAGAGAGAAATAAATGGTGCGCTAAAAATCTAACATCCTCTTAAGTGTTAAATATTTGCCTGCATGTATGCACTAAAAACAGGCAAATATATGCACTGAAATATTCAAAAATATTAAAAATAATAAAATATTCAAAAAAGTACTGAATGAAAACGTTTTTATTAAAATTTTTTTAAATTAATAAATAATAATTCAAATTGGTTTACAAAAAAAATTCTTTATTTACACACTTGGTAGGTAGGTAACGGATGAACCGAAAATATAAAAACATTTTAAGAAAATAAGCATAAATACGAAGAAATCATGAAAACATGCAATTATATTAACTAACCAGAAAAAAACGCATATTGGTAACGGTGTTGTAATAATAGGGATCTCCCAAAAAAATACGTAAAAAAAATAGGTAAAACAAATAAAAAAAAAATAGGTAAAAATACGTAAAACAAATCATAAAAGCCAACCTTAATAAATATTAATTTATGAAAAAGTATATTAAAAAGCATTATTATTATAAATTAAATAAAACTATCAACTATGTACCGTGACATAATATAGGGATTTCTATATTTTTAGCTCCATAATTTCTGTTAAAATATTAGGAAAATGTATTAAGTACCGTAAAAGTGCTAAATTTGAGTTATTACATAAAATATTATATTCATAACAAATTATAATAGAAGGTTAGGTACTGTTATTCCACAAAATACTAAAAAAATCATACTTGAAATCTATGTATAATATACGTATATTGTAATAAACGTTCAAATGTTTACTATAGTACATTATAAAAATTAACTTAAGTTCAATATAATACATTATAACAGGTGTTCAAATAAACATTTCATACCACAAATTTTGTTAATTCACACAGTCTCTCTTCAATTTTAAATTGTTCTTCAAATTATCTACAAAACATAAATGTTTAGTAAATTGGAAGACTTGATTAAGTATTTAAACATTTATCTAAAAGAGATGTGCCGGGTCGCCACATTACTATATCGAGGGACCATGGTGCAAGTGTCGTCCATAAATATCATAACATATATTATATTAGAAATACAAACTTAATATTTCACTAACAGTAAATATTATAAAAAAATATTACGAAATGTACTATACTCATATTATATTATGATTGTATTAGTTACAAACTCTTGAATTAAGAGTTATGTTTGAGGATTTAATTAATTTCCTAAAAAGAAATGCCTCAAGGTTGCCTCAGTAGGTTAGGTTTACTAATTATTACTAATTATACAAAATACTGAAAATTAATGAAATCACAAATATTAGTAAAATAGAGAGACTGTGCATTGATTTACAAATTTGTCTTAAATTTACTTTTTGCATAGAGAATATGAAGGTGGGCTGGGCTCTTAATATCAGAGTATGGGGGACAGGTCTGGGATTTCATATTATCATTAATAGAGACTCATTAATCGCTTTTATGTGCTTCAAATTGCTTACACGAGTGAGCTGGGTATGGCTCCATCATAGATAATATAGATATAACATAATGGATAGGACATAATAGTATATAGTAATAGTCTTACCAGCGGTCTTCGAGGGGAACTAAGGTGTCAACAATCTAAGGATCAACTTGATAATCAATCACTTATAAGTTCGGCAACCTGCAACTCAGGAACTTTTTATTCAAAGTGTCCTAATGTAATTAGTCATAAGAAGGCTAGTTTGGTAAACCTAAGGTTAGTTGAAGCTATGGTAATGATAGACGACTACAATCACTGGTCGTGAACTTTGCGATGATCTTTTCCTACTAACTATAAAGTTATTCGATATTGTAAACATAACAATGAAAGAAAATATTTAAATATTATTAATTTGGTTATGTTAGGTTAGGTTAGGATAGGACAGTAAATTTAACTAATTATTATAGTTTTTAACACGGTCTTAAAGACTGTCAACTAGAGTTGTACCAGTATAGTTATTAAAAACATAAATACAGCCAACATTAAATAATGATTTTTTTAACACCACAAATTATAAAATGTATTTTGAAATATAACAAAATATAATTTTTTTAGGATTTTATAAGGTTTTCAATACTTATGAGCTTTTGTAAATAGAAAATGTCTAAAATCAATAGTTTTAATTTAATATATAGTATTGTGTTTTATTATCCTACTGTCAAAGAATTCTCAGGGATTTCTTTCCACAATTTTTTACATTGTACTAAATCTAATTTTTTTCCGCACATATTTACAAAGACTAAAACAGATATCTGACTATGTTTTTATTTGCATTTAGACTTTATAGTTTGTTATTTAATATTGACTGTAGACCCAGCCAAACACAATATTATTTTAAATTAAACATTATTTTATGTCCTTCATAAATTACAATCACATAATAGAGTCCGCGCAGGACCTTTTTCTGATTTATTTTTTTTGCATCCTTTATAAATTACATTCGTTTTTATACATTTTCTAATACATATATTACGGTGATACACCTCTGATCATAATAACTGTTCGTATTATTATAATGTAAACAATACCTAGTTTTTGGATTGTAGTTAATATGTATTGCAGTATTTAGCTTCCAGCGTATTCTTTTGTTTAGTGTTATTTCACACAGATTTCTCAAACAATTCTTTTTCAATACTCTAGTAGATTTTTTTGTATAAATATTTTTCAAGATTAACCGGCTATACCTGGGAGTACGCTGAGTACCCATGTACTTCTAAAGCGTGTTCCTAAAGTAAAATTTTTTCCACATTTTTTTTTTGTTTTCTAAAATCTATTTGCCTGCGGGCGCCAACCCCTCCCTTCAATTTTTTTTTTATGATTTTAACTCTAGCCAATTTTTTTAAACATTGTCAATCTGGTGCCCCATGAATAATCATTCTTTAATGAACTAAATACTTTAAATAGTGTTCTCTGTTTATGTTTCGGGACATTTTAGTTTGAACTTCGTTATGTGTAAAAGTAAACTTTTTTCCAAATTTCTTTTTTGTTTTCTAAAATCAATTTGCCTGCGAATGCCAACACCTCCCTTCAATTTTTTTTTTAGTACTGTAACTCTAGTTGAATATTTTGTATTGACTTGAAAATTGATAACTTGGTGCCCCATAAATTCTTTAATGAACTAAATATTTTGAATAGTTTTTTCTGTTTATGTTTCGGGACATTTTAGTTTGAACTTCGTTATGTGTGTTGCTACTGTAAACTTTTTTCCAAATTTCTTTTTTGTTTTCTAAAATCAATTTGCCTGCGGGCACCAACCCCTCCCTTCAATTTTTTTTTTATGATTTTAACTCTAGCCAATTTTTTTAAACATTGTCAATCTGGTGCCCCATAAATAATCATTCTTTAATGAACTAAATATTTTAAATAGTGTTCTCTGTTTATGTTTCGGGACATTTTAGTTTGAACTTCGTTATGTGTAAAAGTAAACTTTTTTCCAAATTTCTTTTTTGTTTTCTAAAATCAATTTGCCTGCGGGTGCCAACACCTCCCTTCAATTTTTTTTTTAGTACTGTAACTCTAGTTGAATATTTTGTATTGACTTGAAAATTGATAACTTGGTGCCCCATAAATTCTTTAATGAACTAAATATTTTGAATAGTTTTTTCTGTTTATGTTTCGGGACATTTTAGTTTGAACTTCGTTATGTGTGTTGCTACTGTAAACTTTTTTCCAAATTTCTTTTTTGTTTTCTAAAATCAATTTGCCTGCGGGCGCCAACCCCTCCCTTCAATTTTTTTTTTATGATTTTAACTCTAGCCAATTTTTTTAAACATTGTCAATCTGGTGCCCCATGAATAATCATTCTTTAATGAACTAAATATTTTAAATAGTGTTCTCTGTTTATGTTTCGGGACATTTTAGTTTGAACTTCGTTATGTGTAAAAGTAAACTTTTTTCCAAATTTCTTTTTTGTTTTCTAAAATCAATTTGCCTGCGGGCGCCAACACCTCCCTTCAATTTTTTTTTTAGTACTGTAACTCTAGTTGAATATTTTGTATTGACTTGAAAATTGATAACTTGGTGCCCCATGAATTCATTAATGAACTAAATATTTTGAATAGTTTTTTCTGTTTATATTTCGGGACATTTTAGTTTGAACTTCGTTATGTGTGTTTCTACTGTAAACTTTTTTCCAAATTTCTTTTTTGTTTTCTAAAATCTATTTGCCTGCGGGCGCCAACCCCTCCCTTCAATTTTTTTTTTTTCGTATTGTAACTAGTTGAATATTTTGTATTGACTTGAAAATAACTTGGTGCCCCATGAATTCTTTAATGAACTAAATATTTTGAATAGTTTTTTCTGTTTATGTTTCGGGACATTTTAGTTTGAACTTCGTTATGTGTGTTGCTACTGTAAACTTTTTTCCAAATTTCTTTTTTGTTTTCTAAAATCAATTTGCATGCGGGCGCCAACACCTCCCTTCAATTTTTTTTTTTTTAATACTGTAACTCTAGTTGAATATTTTGTATTGACTTGAAAATTGATAGCTTGGTGCCCCGTGAATAATAATATTCTTTAATGAACTTAATATTTTGAATAGTTTTTTCTAAATTTTTTTCCAAATTTTTTTTTTGTTTTCTAAAATCTATTTGCTTGCGGGCGCCAACCCCTCCCTTCAATTTTTTTTTTATGAATTTAAATCTAGCCAATTTTTTTAATCATTGTCAATCTGGTGCCCCATGAATAATCATTCTTTAATGAACTAAATATTTTAAATAGTTTTTTCTGTTTATGTTTCGGGACATTTTGGTTTGAACTTCGTTATGTGTGTTGCTACTGTAAACTTTTTTCCAAATTTCATTAATGTTTTCTAAAATCAATTTGCCCCAACACCTCCCTTCAATTTTTTTTTTTAGTACTGTCACTCTAGTTGAATATTTTGTATTGACTTGAAAATTGATAACTTGGTGCCCAAGAATAATCATTCTTTAATGAACTTAATATTTTGAATAGTTTTTTCAAAATTTTTTTCCAAATTTCTTTTTTGTTTTCTAAAATCAATTTGCCTGCAGGCGCCAACACCTCCCTTCAATTTTTTTTTTAGTTCTGTAACTCTAGTTGAATATTTTGTATTCACTTGAAAATTGATAACTTGGTGCCCCATGAATAATCATTCTTTTATGAACTTAATATTTTGAATAGTTTTTTCTAAATTATTTTCCAAATTTTTTTCCAAATTTTTTTTTTGTTTTCTAAAATCTATTTGCCTGCGGGCGCCAACCCCTCCCTTCAATTTTTTTTTTTTTGTATTGTAACTCTAGTTGAATATTTTGTATTGACTTGAAAATGTATAACTTGGTGCCCCATGAATTCTTTAATGAACTAAATATTTTGAATAGTTTTTTCTGTTTATATTTCGGGACATTTTAGTTTGAACTTCGTTATGTGTGTTGCTACTGTAAACTTTTTTCCAAATTTATTTCCAATTTTTTTTTTTTTTTTTCTAAAATCAATTTGCATGCGGGCGCCAACACCTCCCTTAAATTTTTTTTTTTTTTAGTACTGTAACTCTAGTTAAATATTTTGTATTGACTTGAAAATTGATAGCTTGGGGCCCCGTGAATAATAATATTCTTTAATGAACTAAATATTTTGAATAGTTTTTTCTAAATAAATTTATTTCCAATTTTTTTTTTTGTTTTCTAAAATCTATTTGCCTGCGGGCGCCAACCCCTCCCTTCAATTTTTTTTTTATGAATTTAACTCTAGCCAATTTTTTTAATCATTGTCAATCTGGTGCCCCATGAATAATCATTCTTTTATGAACTTAATATTTTGAATAGTTTTTTCTAAATTATTTTCCAAATTTTTTTCCAAATTTTTTTTTTGTTTTCTAAAATCTATTTGCCTGCGGGCGCCAACCCCTCCCTTCAATTTTTTTTTTTTGTATTGTAACTCTAGTTGAATATTTTGTATTGACTTGAAAATAATTTGGTGCCCCATGAATTCTTTAATGAACTAAATATTTTGAATAGTTTTTTCTGTTTATGTTTCGGGACATTTTAGTTTGAACTTCGTTATGTGTGTTGCTACTGTAAACTATTTTCCAAATTTCTTTTTTGTTTTCTAAAATCAATTTGCCTGCGGGCGCCAACCCCTCCCTTCAATTTTTTTTTTTTTGTATTGTAACTCTAGTTGAATATTTTGTATTGACTTGAAAATTGATAACTTGGTGCCCCATGAATTCTTTAATGAACTAAATATTTTGAATAGTTTTTTCTGTTTATATTTCGGGACATTTTAGTTTGAACTTCGTTATGTGTGTTGCTACTGTAAACTTTTTTCCAAATTTCTTTTTTGTTTTCTAAAATCAATTTGCATAAGGGCGCCAACACCTCCCTTCAATTTTTTTTTTTTTTAGTACTGTAACTCTAGTTAAATATTTTGTATTGACTTGAAAATTGATAGCTTGGGGCCCCGTGAATAATAATATTCTTTAATGAACTAAATATTTTGAATAGTTTTTTCTAAATAAATTTATTTCCAATTTTTTTTTTTGTTTTCTAAAATCTATTTGCCTGCGGGCGCCAACCCCTCCCTTCAATTTTTTTTTATGAATTTAACTCTAGCCAATTTTTTTAATCATTGTCAATCTGGTGCCCCATGAATAATCATTCTTTTATGAACTTAATATTTTGAATAGTTTTTTCTAAATTATTTTCCAAATTTTTTTCCAAATTTTTTTTTGTTTTCTAAAATCTATTTGCCTGTGGGCGGCAACCCCCCCCCCTTCAATTTTTTTTTTTTGTATTGTAACTCTAGTTGAATATTTTGTATTGACTTGAAAATAATTTGGTGCCCCATGAATTCTTTAATGAACTAAATATTTTGAATAGTTTTTTCTGTTTATGTTTCGGGACATTTTAGTTTGAACTTCGTTATGTGTGTTGCTACTGTAAACTATTTTCCAAATTTCTTTTTTGTTTTCTAAAATCAATTTGCCTGCGGGCGCCAACCCCTCCCTTCAATTTTTTTTTTTTTGTATTGTAACTCTAGTTGAATATTTTGTATTGACTTGAAAATTTATAACTTGGTGCCCCATGAATTCTTTAATGAACTAAATATTTTGAATAGTTTTTTCTGTTTATATTTCGGGACATTTTAGTTTGAACTTCGTTATGTGTGTTGCTACTGTAAACTTTTTTCCAAATTTATTTCCAATTTTTTTTTTTTGTTTTCTAAAATCTATTTGCCTGCGGGCGCCAACACCTCCCTTCAATTTTTTTTTTATGATTTTAACTCTAGCCAATTTTTTTAAACATTGTCAATCTGGTGCCCCATGAATTATCATTCTTTAATGAACTAAATATTTTAAATAGTTTTTTCTGTTTATATTTCGGGACATTTTAGTTTGAACTTCGTTATGTGTGTTGCTACTGTAAACTTTTTTCCAAATTTCTTTTTTGTTTTCTAAAATCAATTTGCATGCGGGCGCCAACACCTCCCTTCAATTTTTTTTTCAGTACTGTAATTCTAGTTGAATATTTTGTATTGACTTGAAAATTGATAGCTTGGGGCCCCGTGAATAATAATATTCTTTAATGAACTAAATATTTTGAATAGTTTTTTCTAAAGAAATTTATTTCCAATTTTTTTTTTTGTTTTCTAAAATCTATTTGCCTGCGGGCGCCAACCCCTCCCTTCAATTTTTTTTTTATGAATTTAACTCTAGCCAATTTTTTTAATCATTGTCAATCTGGTGCCCCATGAATAATCATTCTTTTATGAACTTAATATTTTGAATAGTTTTTTCTAAATTATTTTCCAAATTTTTTTCCAAATTTTTTTTTTGTTTTCTAAAATCTATTTGCCTGCGGGCGCCAACCCCTCCCTTCAATTTTTTTTTTTTTGTATTGTAACTCTAGTTGAATATTTTGTATTGACTTGAAAATTTATAACTTGGTGCCCCATGAATTCTTTAATGAACTAAATATTTTGAATAGTTTTTTCTGTTTATATTTCGGGACATTTTAGTTTGAACTTCGTTATGTGTGTTGCTACTGTAAACTTTTTTCCAAATTTCTTTTTTGTTTTCTAAAATCAATTTGCATGCGGGCGCCAACACCTCCCTTCAATTTTTTTTTTTTTTAGTACTGTAACTCTAGTTGAATATTTTGTATTGACTTGAAAATTGATAGCTTGGGGCCCCGTGAATAATAATATTCTTTAATGAACTAAATATTTTGAATAGTTTTTTCTAAATAAATTTATTTCCAATTTTTTTTTTTGTTTTCTAAAATCTATTTGCCTGCGGGCGCCAACCCCTCCCTTCAATTTTTTTTTTATGAATTTAACTCTAGTCAATTTTTTTAATCATTGTCAATCTGGTGCCCCATGAATAATCATTCTTTTATGAACTTAATATTTTGAATAGTTTTTTCTAAATTATTTTCCAAATTTTTTTCCAAATTTTTTTTTTGTTTTCTAAAATCTATTTGCCTGCGGGCGCCAACCCCGCCCTTCAATTTTTTTTTTTTGTATTGTAACTCTAGTTGAATATTTTGTATTGACTTGAAAATAATTTGGTGCCCCATGAATTCTTTAATGAACTAAATATTTTGAATAGTTTTTTCTGTTTATGTTTCGGGACATTTTAGTTTGAACTTCGTTATGTGTGTTGCTACTGTAAACTTTTTTCCAAATTTCTTTTTTGTTTTCTAAAATCAATTTGCCTGCGGGCGCTAACACCTCCCTTCAATTTTTTTTTTTATTTTAGTACTGTAACTCTAGTTGAATATTTTGTATTGACTTGAAAATTGATAACTTGGTGCCCCATGAATAATCATTCTTTTATGAACTTAATATTTTGAATAGTTTTTTCTAAATTTTTTTCCAAATTTTTTTTTTTGTTTTCTTAAATCTATTTGCCTGCGGGTGCCAACCCCTCCCTTCAATTTTTTTTTTTAGTACTGTAACTCTAGTTGAATATTTTGTATTGACTTGAAAATTGATAACTTGGTGCCCCATGAATAATCATTATTTTATGAACTTAATATTTTGAATAGTTTTTTCTAAATTTTTTTCCAAAATTTTTTTTGTTTTCTATAATCTATTTGCCTGCGGGCGCCTACCCCTCCCTTCAATTTTTTTTTTATGAATTTAACTCTAGCCAATTTTTTTAATCATTGTCAATCTGGTGCCCCATGAATAATCATTCTTTAATGAACTAAGTATTTTGAATTGTTTTTTCTGTTTATGTTTCGGGACATTTTAGTTTGAACTTCATTATGTGTGTTGCTACTGTAAACTTTTTTCCAAATTTCTTTTTTGTTTTCTAAAATCAATTTGCCTGCAGGCGCCAACACCTCCCTTCAATTTTTTTTTTAGTACTGTAACTCTAGTTGAATATTTTGTATTCACTTGAAAATTGATAACTTGGTGCCCCATGAATAATCATTCTTTTATGAACTTAATATTTTGAATAGTTTTTTCTAAATTATTTTCCAAATTTTCTTTTTGTTTTCTAAAATTAATTTGCCTGCGGGCGCCAACACCTCCCTTCAATTTTTTTTTCAGTACTGTAATTCTAGTTGAATATTTTGTATTGACTTGAAAATTGATAACTTGGTGCCCCATGAATAATCTTTCTTTTATGAACCTTATATTTTGAATAGTTTATTCTGTTTGTGTTTCGGGACATTTTAGTTTGAACTTCGTTATGTGTGTTGCTACTGTAAACTTTTTTCCAAATTTCTTTTTTGCTTTCTAAAATTAATTTGCCTGCGGGCGCCAACACCTCTCTTCAATTTTTTTTTTTAGTACTGTAACTCTAGTTGAATATTTTGTATTGACTTGAAAATTGATAACTTGGTGCCCCATGAATAATAATTATTTTATGAACTAAATAATTTGAATAGTTTTTTCTAAATTTTTTTCCAATTTTTTTTTTTGTTTTCTAAAATCTCTTTGCCTGCGGGTGCCAACCCCTCCCTTCAATTTTTTTTTTTAGTACTGTATCTCTAGTTGAATATTTTGTATTGACTTGAAAATTGATTACTTGGTGCCCCATGAATAATAATTCTTTAATGAACTAAATATTTTGAATAGTTTTTTCTAAATTTATTTCCAATTTTTTTTTTTGTTTTCTAAAATCTATTTGCCTGCGGGCGCCAACACCTCCCTTCAATTTTTTTTTTATGATTTTAACTCTAGCCAAATTTTTTAAACATTGGCAATCTGGTACCCTTTGATTAATTCTTTATTGAACTAAATATTTTGAATAATTTTTTCTAAATTTTTTTCCAAATTTTTTTTTTGGTTTTATAAAATACATTGGCCTGTAGGCTCCAACACCCTCCTTCAATTTTTTTTGTTAGTTATGTAACTTTAGTTGAATATTTTGTATTGACTTGAATATTGATAACCTGGTGCCCTATGAATCAATCATTAATAATTAATCCTATCCTTCTTTAATGAACTAAATATTTTGAATAGTTTTTTCTGTTTAAGATTCTGAGCATTTTAGTTTGTATTTCGTAATGTGTATTCATACAGTAAAATTTTTATAAATATCCCGTATAGGTACTGAGTATAATACTATAATATATAAGTTCTATGGATTTATCATAGTAAATAATATATTTTATAATATATATGGCAATCGTCAATAAATGTCGAAATTCGTCGGCGACGGTTAACAATTCTAATAGTTTCAGCAAATAGTATTGTATTATAAATATTTAATTTCAGTGAACTAAAAAATAATAAGCCACCAATATAAACGGACTGTTTGTTAAACAGTATATATTGTAATGTAAGTTTTAACACAAACTCGCAAATTTCGTTATGATCAGGTTGTTTTCATAAAATATTTCGATACTTTCAAGTTTCAGCTCATCGGTGTATCTGAGTGAGATGATTAGATGAAGATAGCTGTTTCTTCGGCGATGGCGGCACTCTAGCGCGGTTTCACCGGAAGAGTCGATGCTTACGTGTAAGTTTGTTTTCATATTATTACCAACTATTTTACATTTACTTTTTAGACTTAAATTAAATATTTATTTCCACGGAAAATCTGTTAACTATGTGACGTATAGAAGCATTTATAAGTTTAATCCCAAAAGCGCAATGCATAAAATACGCGAGACCGTCTTCGTTTCACCACGCCAAGTTTAATACGCAATTTATAAATATGCCAATTGTATAAAATATTTAATTTATTGCAGATTTGAATTATAGTTTATTTGTATATGTTTGTTCTAGCTTCCCAATGTTTTGACTTCATGAGAAAGGTTCAAAAAGTAGGTCCACTAGTGAAGTCAGAGTTATATCCCGGTTGGTTAACTCATTGGCAAGAATCAGAATCTAAAATGAAAGTAATGTTGGCAATGAATGCTTCGTTTAGCTTTTATATATTTCACGGAGGTACAAATTTTGGATTCACATCGGCATATTTGAAAAGGTTGCTCAACGTATTAAACCAGTGATCAGTGATGTTCCTTTACCGTTTGAGGACTTAGATATTAACTGTGGTTTTGTAATATATGAAACAACATTAACAGATGATCAAAAAAATGTTGAAAATCCAGTAAACCTAACTGTGAACACGGTTAGAGATCGAGCAATCATTACCTGGATCAAGTAGAGTTACATTGCAGTTATATTTTTAGAAACATGGGTATTCAAATTTTTTTTTTAGGTACAAGTGGGTACTATGAATCGGTTGAAAGCTAATACTACAATAAGTTAAAATTCTTCGCCAACTCGGGGGGTTTGAGGGTCTCCCCCAGCGACGCTCGGAGAGCTAGTATTATATAAAATGTATGTAATATATTATAAGTTGAAATAAATAAATAAAAAAAAAAGCTCTATTTAAAGCCGTGGTTGACAGAGAAAACTTATATACCTAAGCCCAAAGTGGATTTATAAATTTATAGGCCATTTATGACTATCGAAAACTATCGATTCTGATATTTAAACTATCGATAGTAAACTATAGTAACAATAGTTGTTGGCATGAACTAAGATAGTAGAAAATTCGTCGGCTACCCAGCAAAACCTCGTAAGTCGTAATTTGAAAATTGTTTTTCTTTTATTGGATGCACTGTACATTTCCGCGCGTTTTGATACATTATATCATTGTTTTTCCCGCTATTTTCATAAGATAATACACAAAAACAAAAACTCGTAACAACAGTATCAATAACAAAACCTCGTAAATCTGAAATCAACTGACTGTTAATACTTAATACTTAATAGGTACTATTATGATTAATCATTATTGGCATACATTATTTACATATCTACGGTTACGGCTTATGAGTTATTATATTATTTTAAACATTTGAAATAATTATAATACATTATTGTATTCAAAATGTTCTGGATAATAACAACTTTTTTTGATAATTTACCTGCACTACCATCACATTACTGCCGATCAAATTCAGACAAAATGTATTTAGAAGCATTTTTTGAAACAAAATTATCTTTGTTTAATGCCTACAATACACCAAAAATTAAAAAAAGTGAAATTTGTATTATTTATACTAGGCATTGTGTATTCCATTATTTAATGTTAATTATTTTTAATTTGTTCATGACGTTTTAATAGTTAAATCAACTTTTTTTTATTTGTTCATGTTTTGATAGTTAAATCATTTTTAATTTGTTCATGTTTTAATAATTAAATCAACATTGTTTTTATGATATTTCTATGGTTATTATAAATAAAAGAATTTTAAAGTTAAATCAAAAACTCATAAGTCAAATTTACTTAAAATCAAAACCTCTTAAGTACATTTAATAAATTACAAAAACTCGTAAGTCGAGTTTTTTAAAAATCAAAAACTTGTAAGTCAAATTATTTACACAATTATATTAAAATGTTGATTTTTTTGTCTTTCACCAATGTGGAGTAATCATAAAAGGAGTTAAAAGTTATAATAGTTTATAATTGTCAAATATTAATACGTGTCACAGTTTTTCGCTTCTCCTGATCAATTTGATAAAAGTGACTTACGAGGTTTTGCTGGGTAGCCGACGAAATGTAGAATCTTAGTCCATGGTGTAAGGCACGATGTAGAGAAGAGATGTCAACTTCTAGGCAGTTGAATAAAGTTAATCATAAGGCAATAAATGATTTGCAATATGAATACCATACGTTAAAATTAACTTATTGAAATACCAATAAATAAACGTTGGTACACACACAGGTATTTTCCATGATAAATACAATATTTATAATATTTAATATTTTTGATTCATTGCAATAAAACACAATACACATGTGTCTAAAATATATAGTGTCTAATGATATTTTCCCGACCACGGCCATACTAATTATTAGTAACTAATATATTATATAATAAAATATTCTAGCTAAAATGTGCATAAAATCAAATTAATAACTAACCTACATGTATACTATATGACTTAATGAGGATCTATTTATTTATTAATATATATTATATAGTAACTATAGCAGTATTTGTATGCTACATTAAATTATTAATTACCAAAATCAGAAAGTGGCTATTTGATTACCTTCATTACATGTGTCTAAAATATATAGTGTCTAATGATATTCCCGACCACGGCCATACTAATTATTAGTAACTAATATAATAAATTATATTAATTGTTGAAAATCTCAAGTCTATAGTTTGGTATTCTTATCTGAATTACCTACAACATAAATACAAAAATAACATTTTGTCAAAAACCTGATTTGCGTTTTTTTTTTTAGATTCTGAACGGAGTGATATTGATGAATGTATTGATTTAACAATGATGAGTTTTTTATTTTTTATTTGTGTCTGTGTACACGATAAGTAGTCAAAATAATGCTTCGATTTTCAACTTCAGTATCTTGTTCGATGGGAAAGGGAATTTAGTTGGTGCGTTGAAGGCGTCAATACTTAAAATGGCCAGTAGTTTTCAAAAGAGCAGGGGAAAAAATATTGAACTATTATATTATATTATATTGAATTATTGAATAATGAATATTATAATATTGTACATTAATACTTGGGTATGATTCCAAGAAATTAATTTTGCAACACTATAATCTATTAATATCTGTTATGTTTCAATAAACTGTACAAATTCCAGAAATAAGTAGAATATCATAAAATATAACTTATAAAAACAATTTGACAGGACAACCCACAGAGTTTATGAAAGTACCTAATGACACCAGTAATTTCCTATTATTATTAAAAGTAGCACATAAGTACATATTTTTATGTTCATTCAATTAGAAGTTTGGTATCCCTAATAAAAATCCGTCTGTTTGATTCAGTAATAAGATAAATTAACAGTGGTATTTAACTTTTCTAGATTGCTATAGAAGAATAGTATGAGATAAAAGTATAATTTAAGAGAAATGTACATTTAATGAATCATACTTAAAGAAGTAGTGAAACTTATAACATTAATTATTTTAATGATTTCTTTTCTTTTTATTTATTAATGGATTACACCATTTTAAACTGTAAGTAATTAAACAAAATGGCAAACACAGTAATTTATTGTTATTTCTTGCAAATGATTTATAGCAAAAATCTAAATTTATTAATTGTATAATGATATCATTTTATCATTATTTTCTTCGGTTAAAACTTTTAGGATTGAAAGTTCTTTAAAAAGGTAATTTTTCAGTATTCTGAAGATTCTTTAAATTATATTGTGACATGAGGATAAATGAATGGCAAGAAACACATCGTAAAACCGTTTGAAAGAATTCTTAGTGGTATGACTATTAGTTTGGTAGCATCCAAATTGAATAAAATTACAATTATATATATATATATATATATATATATATATATATAAATTTTATTTATATATATAATATTATAAATTATAATCCATATATCCATATATTTTCTAATTATGCAAATTAAAATTAAGTTTTGGTAAAGTTATTTAGGTAACATATAAGTCTTGACACACCACTCATTATACGAGTATAATACTACTTAAAAATACATCAAATTCAACAAATTATTAAGAGCCACACAAAAATTTAGAATGGTGATGAAAATGTTGTTCTATAAAAGTTGATATGAAATAAAATCCGTGATCGTATCCTTCTTCTATATTTACAGAAATTTCAATCCCTGCCTTTTCACAAGCGCTTACAAAATTTTCCAATTTTAATTGTTCGGTGTATTTATCATTATTCCCCTACAAAAAAAAAAACACAAATGTATTCAAGATGTATTATAGGTATTTAAAACTATATGCTTTTAAATTGCTTAAAAAAATTAATTAAAACATTTTTAATATAATATTTTATTTAACTTTACTTTATGTATGAGGACATTCAACTCTGGTCCTTTATAATCAGCTACTAAGCAGGTAGCATCCCATTCCTCCATAGTTTTTGTATCATCTCCAAAATAACACTTAAATATAAATTGTATATCGGGTGTTTTAGATGGATTGCAAACCGGAGCTAAAGCCGAGACTGAACGAAACTTGCCAGGATTTTTAAGTGCGCTTATTAATGCACCATGACCTCCCATACTAAAATATTATTATTTATTACATTTTAATACATAAACATCATTTAATAAAATATGAATCTTAATAATGAAAATATAATAGGTACTAATACTGATAACAGTGATAACTGATAAATAGGTAGGTAGTAGATACCTACACTTATATATTATAAATTTATAAATAACCAAATAATTAGTGTTTAAACTTAATTGATCTTTATTTTTCTTAAATTAGGTACCTACATGATTAGCAATAATATATTATTATGCATCTAATTTCCCTTTTTAATATAGTACATAATGCATAGACATTAGAGTTCTATACAAGTGGGGTTTATAGGGGATCAAACCTCTCCACTTACAATATGGGAAGTATATAAATGTATTGGCATACATTTAAAACTAAAAACATACTTTAAAGTATTTTTTTTTTTTTTAACAATGATTGACATAAAAAATATATTTATATTTATAAATATACCTGTGACCCATGATTGACTGTCTGTCTTTGTTGACATTAAAGTTCTCCTGAATAATACTAGGTAGCTCTTCATTCACATATGAATACATTTGATAATTCCTGTTCCACGGTTTTTTCACAGCATTTACATAAAATGACAAGCCTTTAGCTTCAATTTCATTCTTTTCAACACCAAAAGTAACCCCTGAAAACACAAGTCAATATTTGTGATAACAGTTTCTTTATTATTACATTATTGCAATAGTCAATAAGTTAGATATTCTTACTAGGGCAGACATCTGGTGACACTACGATTATTCCATAATGTGCTGCCCATCGTTGAAACCCTGACTTCTGTATAAAAGTTTGTTCAGAACATGACATGCCCCCCAAAATATATAAGACTGGAGCAGGGCCTTCCAAATTGTCTGGTACATACACAGCAAATTTCATACGGAAATTTAACACGGCACTAAAAATAATAAGAGCACATTTTAGTTAATTAAATAAGTAGATATTATCTTGGTCAGAGGATTCCAGGCGTGGGAGTATAATGCTTGGCAACGAAAATAGCACAGTCAAAGCAGTAATGTCCTCAAAACTATCAGGAAAGAGGCCACGAGGACGACTAAGAAAAAGGTGGTTGGATGTGGTCGAGAATGATTTGGAAATAATAAGAGTTGAGTGGAGAAACATAATTCAGGATAGGGAAAAGTGGCGCGAATTTGTGATGGCGTCAAAAACTCCAATAGAGACATAGATTAGTATAATAAGCCAATAGAAGATCAAGAATACTACTAGAAACTTTTTGCTTTTGAATCGATCCACTCAGAATCTAAAATATTTATCGTTACTGACAAAAAAAAAGGTAAAAAGTATTATTAAAAAAGAAGCCAATTAAAAACACGATGTGGAATAAATTGAAAAATAGATTAAATAAATTGTAACGCGAGTAAAAATTATAATATTGTATAAGTAATAGAAAATTAAGGTTTTAAAATAATCAAAATTGTGTCTAATTGTACCATCACTATTTATAATACTTGGTAAATTATAAATTATTATATACAAAATAGTATTCTTACATTTTTATTTGTTAGCAAATTATTTGAAATTTATAAAAATATTTATAACATAATATAGTAATTAGCAGTGTGCACAGACACTTTTAGAAGTGTTATAAATAGTTTCGCCAATTATCATTTATCTGTGTAATAACTAACAACTAATAATTATAATGACGATAATATAAATTTACTTCCGCTATACCTAGCCCAACAATTAATTAATATTTCTCGAAGAAATGCAACTAGAATTGTAAATAATCTAACTAAATCAGTTATACCTACGTATACGGTGTAGGTATAGGCGAGGGTATACTGGTATAGTAGGTAATAATTTATTATATCATGCGTGGCTATACGTATACCACTATATTATTCATCAATAATATAAGCAATTCACGATCAGTTGATGATAATAAACTCGGTTTATCATCAGATTTTGGACATATTTCCTCATCATTGTTCAGCACTATTGTATGAATAGGTAATGAAATTAATATTGGTGGCTGATAATATAAAAGATCCTAAATATGTAATTACAATGAACAAACAAACGAATATGTTCATTTTTTGATTGACACTTTGAATACTGGTTAGATGTCAGTGTTCCTCTTAAAATCTAAAAGTGCAAGAACCGTGCGCTTTTTTTCTAAAACTATATAAATGTCATTACTCATTATCCATCCAGGACGTCTTAATATATTGTTATAACAATACACTCGGTAGTAGGTAACTTTTCAAAAATAGATTTACACATTGTTAAAAATAGTTACTTAAATTATAAGATAAATTACCTATAATATATATTACATTCACTGTGTACATATTATATATATAGGTAACGTTTAAGTGAATTTATTAAATTTTACAAATAAATAGAGACATAATACTTTTTATTTTTTAATATTTTCTTACGTATAGTTATAGCTGATATAATCAGCCAAAAATGTATACTTTCTATCATTAGGTTTAGGTATATGATGTTTTCTATTTTACCAACGAATGTGGAATTGTAAAGTCATATACATTATGCAAGTATGTAAATATGCAACTCAATATTGAGTCATCCACATCAATTAAGTCATTGTTTTATTTTAAGAGAAATCACTAGAACTTAACACATTAGTTAATGAATGACAAATTACGTTTCATTTGGCTTAATTATAGGCAGCTACGACCAATATTATTACCAAGTCAGACAAAAAATGTTAAATGTATGAAACTCGGTTATTTATTTATTACAAAAAGCTGTAAGTATTTTGTATTCAATCAATATTATAAGATCTAAGCGGGATGCTAAAGGTACGAACTACGAACGCCATCTCGTATATATAGGCATAAATAGAGCGGAAATGCGTGCCACATTTTCCCCTTCGATTACAGATGTTTAAACTACAATATTCTGACGTGCATTCAGTTGTGATTCAGTACACCTCTCATATACGATGAAATCGTGCCTCTCACGTGGCCTCGAACACGGATAATAAAGATATGGATAGGTAATCATTATCTATGCCATACAACGGCCTTACGATAAGACTCTTTTTTCCACTTTCCACTTTCCAGAGATCAATCCATTCTGTCTTAGTCCGTGGTCAGTGGTAAATGGTAATAACCAACCATAGTAGTTAGATGTTATAAATGTTAATTTGTGATTGAGAGACAATATTAAGACGGTTCCAGTCGGAATTTTCTGTCTTTGTCTAACACACGCTCATCATAGGATTATAGACGTGTTCTATTGACAACGTACCAATCTAGTGAAGCGATAAAATACCTGAAAACAACTTTGAATTCAGCATAAATTCTACAATGGAATCTACGTACCACTTTTTGGAATTTATCTTTGGTTTTTTTATAATGATTAATTAAATTTTCAAAAATTTTGAATTTTTTTTAAAGTTTTCACTAGATGTGAATTGATTAATCAATACGTTGTCAATAGAACACGTCAAAAATATATATTGCGCATGTGTTGGACAAAGACAGATAATTTCGACTGGGACAGCCTAAGTATATAATTTTCGCCACGGCTATGCTATTTTACGTTATTAGGTACGTTAAAAACACAAATCAACGATCATAAACAGAGTTTATATATGTATATATTTTATTTTTTATTTAAATTTGTTTTAACGGAATTTTATGGACCCATAAAAACATGTTCGTGTGGGGCCCCGCATAAAGACTTATCTAACAATGTTTTTCTAATTATTCCGCTGGGTATTTACATCGATTTTGTTAAGGGGATTCCATACCGTGATTTTCTGTTTTTGTCTAACACACGCGCGACATAGGATTTTAGACGGATTCTTTGCCAAACATATCAATTGATCTAATGAAGTGATAAAAATTCTGAAAACAGATTTGAATTCGTCGTCAAGTCTACTTGAAATCAACTTTCCCACAATTTTGATTTTTTGATTTTAGCTTCTCCAAAAATTGAAATACAAAAATGTTTAAATACTCTTTTTTAATATGACGTTTTCTGGAATTTGGGGGACAATTTCAAAAATGTGGGAAAGTTAATTTCAATTAGACTTGACGACAAATTCAAGTCTGTTTTCAGAATTCTTATCGCTTCGATAGATCAATTGGAATGTTTGGCAAAAAACACGTCTAAAATACTATGTCGCGAGTGTGCTAGACAAAAACAGAAAATCACGGTATCAAATCCCCTTAACATAATACGTATAAGTACCTAGGTACTTTTAATAATATGTTAAGAGTATATAATATTTAATTATAGAATAATAAACAAAATGATATTATTACGCCGGGTTGTATAAACAATTTATAAACATTAAATTATACATTTTTTTAAATTTTTATGCAGCCTGTATCATTAGAGACCATCAGACCATTACAATGATAGAATTTTCATTAAATCCACTAATCCGCATAGCATAGATAAAGAAGGAAGGGTGATAGAGAGGGAAAGCGTGAAGAGATAAAAAAAAAAGCGAGAGTGAAAGTGATAATAGGAACCGACGTTCTGTAATCTTGATGAGGATAATAGGTGTTCGTATATTATCGTAATGTCACTTTGATAAGAAAATATCAACACATTAATATTATTGTCGTTTCCTACGTTGGATGGATCCTAATTTATTACAAAATGAATGTACAATAAACGGCGAAGAGTTTTTCCGTCATCCGATCCATTCGCCAATGGGAAATGTCAGAGATACGCGATACGTGCCAAAAACAAAATATTCCGTCGACCACATACCTAGGTTGGTGCCTATTATTACCTACCTACCTATTATAATTTAAAATAATGATACTACTGCAGCACAGGCGCAAGACAAAATATACTAATAGTGTGCAGTACATTGATAGTAATAATACGACGCAGAGCGTTGCCACCGACCTGTCGTGTTCGTAGACCTTTTGCTGTCCGCCGAAACAGCGGTTGTCCGACACCACGTCCAATTGCTGCTTCATGTTGTTGGACACCGCCGGCGTGACGCGCGCAACTGACGAAAATTCCGGTCCCGTCGCGGCCGTGTGCGCCGGTCGCTGGTCCTTGACTGAGCCGACTGCGCGAACTGAACCGCCGCCTGGCGCCTGCCGGACCCGATGGTGGGTGGACCGCGGACAGCCGATGTCGGCGTCGTCGGGCGGCACCGGCGCGCTGAATCGTCGACTGCCGAGGTCGTGCGAAAAATTATGACGTCGTAGAATCGTAGTTGGGTGACTTAATAATATCGTACCAGCGCGCGCTACCGCCGATCGGTTATTAACGCGATAATGACGTAAGGCCGACGTAGATTAAACCAATAACCGTTAAAAATGAAAAAAAAATCGGCACGCCACTAAAACCACAATAAATATTCAGTAATCGTTTTAACACTTCCGCCGTTATATGACACACAGGCAGCGCAAATTAATTTATCTTATCTGCGGAGCAGCGTGAACGATCCGTGTAACGACATTATTATTATTGTGCAATGTGCATCGTTATAAACTATTATCATTTATCAACGAACGTCGCCGAGTGTCGACCCGCCACGTTGGCCCACGGGGGTTGCGGACGGAGCGGCGGTGCCACGACGATGTTTTCCGGTGACAGACGGCGGGGCCCGACTTTACGGCCTAATTTCTGAGTCCCGCGGTGCACTTTGTAGGATATGTTTTGCCGAATGGCGATATCGCATCGTTCATCGGTGTCGCGGTCTCGCGGGATGCAAAGTCAACGGTATTACCGCCGCCGCCGCCGCCTGTGACCTATAATTTATAATAATAAGACGGCCCAGTTGACCTAGTAGCGTGGTCAGCGGAATACACGATCGATACGACTTTTATGATATTACAAAATAGTTTAATTATATTAATTGTTGTGTCGACGATCGATCATCGTTTTTAAATAACTCACACGTCACTTCGTACGAACGTTTGCAGCCGATATACTTTCACATATTGATATGTTATTATACTTGCATAGCTCCCGTGTATGTTTAAGTAGAGCGGGAGAAACGATGTAAAAATTGATTATTTTTTCGAAATTAATCATAGGAAAATCGTAATGATAGAATAGTTGGTGAAATGTATGTGCATTTTAGAGACTATATTATACTCCTAAAGGTCCGTGGTAACGGTGGAGGTAGTGGTTACGGCAAAATAAGCACGGACACAATTTTACCGCCACCGCTGCAGTGTGTGGCGTCCTTAAACTAGCCATTACTCTATGTTTCTGTATAGATACTTTAATATTACTTCAATACTTTAACTTAATTTCTGGAACGGTTCAGAGGAGGGAGGGGGGCTAAAGACAACAGCGCAAATACCAGATAATATGGTAAGTGTTTGTTTTAATTACAATATATCAATTATTGTACATCTGGTAAACCAATCGTTTGAAAACTGAAAGCCATTTTATTATTTTTATAGTCTCGTAAAGTCATCTCTATGATTTTCTATTATATAATATCCAGCCATCATGTAGCCGTACGGTACCTATAAGGTCTTCCTGGAAGCAACCTATATACTAAGTATATAATATATCCATATAGACGGTGGATTATATTCGGTAAATTCATATTCGTCAACCATATACACCATTTATTGACCTTTGACTAAATACTAATTATCACCATGGCTAAATTCGTCCCGTGATTTGTCCTAACAGTTACCAACAACAATTGAACTACAGAAAGTTTAAATTTAGTTTGCCCTTCAAAAAAAAAATATACTAGCATTAAACCACCACCACCTTACGAAAAAATTCTAGCCATGTGCATGCTTATTTTTTCCCTGCCTGGACGTGTGAACTTTTTATATAGTAGCTATTCAGGTTATTAGGTTATCTCGCCGGCCGCCGCCATCCATATTAATAAATATATCGGAAGAACGGTCCAATAAATAAATAATAATAATAATAACAAATAGTAGGTATATAAGTAAAAATAATTAATTTTGTAATATATGTATACTGTATAGTTATTATAATAATATATTTAAAACAGAGTAGGTATACGCACTGTGTGCATAAAGAAGAACTTACTGTCTATGTGCCGTCTGTTTTTATTCTCAAAAGTGACGGTACATTGTAACTTATATGTACCTTCAAATATATGTATAAGAATAAAATGTCATTATGTTACCGATATATAACTTCTTGCCGTAGCTGTATATGAGAATTTCATTTGTAATATCATATAGAAGTTACTATTGAGAAGTTAAAATTATTGATGATATGTGACATAACCGAGAAGTTACAATAGTTACGTATAAATAATTGTTATATACATTGGCGCAACTAGAGGGGTGGGCTAGGGGGCTTAGTTCTCCCCGACTAAGATTTAGCCCCCCTAAAAATATCCCTTATTGATTTAGATGTAAGCCTCATATGGGTTATTTTAAATAAATAGTTTTGTTAGCCCCCCTCCCCCCCAGGATTTTAACCCTAGTTGCGCCTATGGTTATATATAAATACATGATGATACACCCGATTGTGGTTTTTGGACTTTTAAATATAGGTATTATACATAATATATAATACTAATCAATATATTATCGCACTCATACAAATTATTATATTAATATACTATATCATTTTATTATCTTTTTTAATGTTTTTATTTTTTTACGCTGCATATACCTACGTCCTACATAATATTATTATTTCTACATGACTACATTCATTAATTTTAGGTATAAACATTGTGTAATATCAAATGTTTGCAATTAATCATAGTATAATATGCATTTTAGTCTGTTTTCATTTATTCTTAAACATAATATCGGGCCAAATTATAGTATTGATGTTTTTAAAAAAAATTTTTTACATAGTTTCAAATTGTTGAAAAAAACAACGTTTTTATTAAAAATCTATATTTTTTAATATTTTTACTTTTTACTTTTTTGAAGGACTACATTGATAATTAATTTTATATTTCAAAGCGGAATATTTTTCTAATTATTTTGATTCATAAAAATCGAATTTAGGGCAAGTAGTTTATGAGTTATAAGTATTTAAAGTTTTGGTGGGTGGTGAGGAGTGGTAAGGGGTTACCCCGCAAAATGTTTGTCCACTACTCCGCTTGTATAAACTTTAAATACTTATAACTCATAAACTATTCGTCCTAAATACAATTTTTATGTATCAAAATACTTAGAAAAATATTCTGCTTTGGAATATAAATTTAAAACTCTATGTTGTCATTCAAAAAAGTAAAAAATTTAAAAAAATATTTAAAAATATGAATTTGTAATAAAAACATTGTTTTTTAACAACTTGAAACTATGTAAAAAAATATCTTCTAAAACATTAATACTTTTAATAACGAGTGTTTCATGATAAAAGAATCACCTTGTATATAGGTACAATCGTACAATCCTTATTAGTTTTAGCTGTGGGTACCACAAAATGGGGGGGGGGGGATACGTGAAGTTTGCGATAATGCGAAAAAGTTACCTACTATCACTGTTATATACCTTCTGACTGTTTATGTATTTTATATACACAATATTAAAATCCTCAATTCATCTTGATAGGTATAGTGTCACAATAGGTTTGACGTAGGTCTATAATTGTATAGGGGTAGCTGGTTCGAATCTTTGTGGATTAATCGGCGCACAAGTTACAGTGAATATAATTTTATGCTTTTTTTCCCCTGGAATTTGTGCACTTTATGCGAAGTCTATGCGATATCTCAAATTGATTTCTCATGGAAGTTACAATGTGATGAAACATAGATGATTATTTTGCGACATCTCATGCACTAACTTCGCAAAACCGGGCATTAAGCGTCACGGTATAGTGTCTCAGAGTAGTCTCTGAGTCATAATTATTGACTTCGCATGTCTCAATGTGACTAATATGTAATGTCTATGAGAAAATGTTTTCCACACAGGTGTACGTATACCTATATATTAATGTACGATGAAAGATTAAAATTAGTCAATGACGTCATTGACCAAAATGATCAGATTATTTAATAAGTAAATGTTGTAACAAAACACATTTTAAACTCAACTTTCACCGGCCATTGACGTCATTTACTAAAAATGGTATGGTAAATCGTAAATGATAAAAAATCTCAATTAATGTTGATTGTTTTAGTAAATTAGTGTATTGGTACTGTTTAAAAATTATTCATTGTTGGTGGGTGATCATTTTGTTCATCAGTTTTACAATGATGTGTTTTTTTTTTTTTTGTGTTTGTGTACACGATAAGTAGGTATATAGTCAAAATAATACTTCGATTTTCAACTTCAGTATATCTGGTTCGATAGGAAAGTGAATATTGTTGGTGCATTATTGTGGAGGTCAAAATTTAAAATTCCCAGTAATTTTCAAAAGCGCTGTGAAAAACAAAAGAAAAATTAAGAAAAAACGGGAATTTTTTATACACGATAAAATTTTCAAGATTTTCAAAATATTTTGATTTGTTTTGAACTGTTTAGGGACATTTTCAGTTTCCAATTTTAAAAGTTTTTTTTCTATGAATGTCAATAAAACTTTATTTGTTTTGTGAGTAAAAATGTTTGAAAATTTAATACAAGGCTCTTACTATATTGTTACAATGACATTTGATAAATATTTAGAATCTTTTGTTACAGTGTTTTATAAGCATTTAAACTTTAAAGTTCAAATCTTGACAAAATACGGAAAAATCACGAAAATTATCAAATTATTTCGAGTTGAGAATTCATAAAAATGTTTGTTTTTAAATCTAAGAATTGAAAATGTAATACAAGTTTATTCTTAAGTTTGTCTAACTTTATAAAAAAAAAAAACTATCAAATTTAAAATGTATAAATGATTTTGTAGTTAAAAATGTATAAAATGTTCAACTTTTATAGCTAAGGATTGAAAATTTAAAACAAGGTTCCACGTAAATATGTTATATATAAATTACTTTATTCACTGCAATAATATCATCAAATATACTTAGTAATATCATAGGCTGACTGAACGTTTTCGCTCAGAATTGTTTTTCTTATACAATGATATTATATCATTGAATTCATATTTAACACCATCCATTACGGTGACCCACTTGTAACCTACTGTACAACAGAGCGACATCCACTTGCCCACATTTTTAATAATACAAATAGAGTGTTTAATACATATCAATATAAATTACAGTTTCCGGTATTTACATCGGGCACTTGTCTTGACACACATTTTAAATTCATTTTAATAATATATATATGAAATATAATAATATAAATAATATAAATCTGTAAATCGAGTGTTGTTTTCGAAATATTTTTATTTTATTTTTATTAAATTTATGAACTTATATAGGTACCTAATTATTATTATTATTTGTTATTCATCATTATATTATTAAATTATAATATTTAGTTATGTACCTAATTGGAATTGGTAATAATATAAATAAAATAATAATTAGATAGCCGTCGGTATAATGAAGGTTTTGGACGGTAGTTGAGATAAACAACAAGTATCCAAAAAACTACCTAAAAGCACTCGGCGAAGATCTGAAGAACCTCGAACGAAGACAGTGTTATATGAGAGAGTTATTATAATAATTGTTTGCATTTAACTATTTAGCTTTTCTTGATACACAAAAGCTGAAAAAAAAACTGTAATCGAGTATTTTTGAGAGGCCCTTTGAAGAATTTGACTCTAGGCCCTTTAGATCCCAGGCCGATAGTGGTTTATACTATTTAATAGTTATTTAAACTCATAATTTATTCTTCCTGGCTTAGCGGCTTTTATAGTTTTAAGAGAACTCTTCATAGTCGTCGTTTTACATATTTTATATTTTATATGACGGTATGACATTATACTAACAAAATAAATCAATATGCATAGTAAAGAGGCAAGAACGGAGTGCGGAATCAGCGGAACCCAGAGGGGGGGGGGAGCAAACGAGGAATTCACCCCCACCCCCAAACACCGTATAGTTGCGTAGTATATTTTAGCCTGTGCTTTGCACTGTAATGCCATAGTGGATGTAAACCGATGTCGAAGATATGATATTTCCATAGAGTTTCGTAATTCAGTTTCTGTACAAATGTTTACTGTAAATTTGTAAATTTACTATTTTCAGAATAAAGTTTATATAATTTAATACAGTTAATCATTGCTAGACTACTTTGCATATGAGCATAAACGTGCAAGTTTAGAATTTGTCATATAAAATATAAATATTTGTGTCTGCTAAATTGTGTTAATTTAAATATATATATAGGTATAGGTACCTAACCTAACCTATACCTACCAGGTTTCATATTAGTATGATCTTTTAATTTACCTACTATATATATATGATAAATCGTAATGTGTATATAGAAATGTATCCATTAATTTAAGTGATGTTATTAAACTTTTATAACATAAAATCAATACCTACTCCTACATAGTGTTGTATATTATTATTTCCATATATTACTGTTAGTCAAAATCAATTTTAGTTTTTGGTTCTTTTAGTTCCGGAATAGCTTTAACCTGGTCCGTGTCGTATGTACACAATATATAACACATATAGTAATTGACAATATTGTACTATTAACTGCACTGGTATTATACTGGTATAAATGATTGTTTTGTCTTTTTGCAGGGGGCAAATTTGAGCACTGGATCCGCCACTGCAGGTTGAAATGCTTACTTGTCATCCTTTAATTTATATACCAACAGGATAATTTCAAAAAAAGCTAAAAAAAATAGAGCCTTTGCAAAAACTACAATTACCACTGACCACTGTATAGGTATTGACGCACTATATATATATAGCTACCTACTGCTCAATCATTTACAGGAAAATCGTTTTCAACACTTCGTAAAATAAAAACACATTTAATATAATAACATCTATAGAGCCATAAAGGTCTACAATATCATGAGAAAGACTAAATAGTCCTCCATCGTTAAAAGTTTGATATAGGCGGTAATATAAACGACACATGTGTTTGCATTTGTTGGTACCCAGGTTGGTAGTTGGTACTCAAGGAAACCAAATTAGAACTTTATTTAAGTTAACTATAAATTAGTTAATATTATGTACATAGATTATAGGTACTAATTAGTAATTACTAGCTGTATAACATGTTTATTTTTTATATTTGTTTGTACTTGTCGAGCATAGCGAGAAAAACGTTTTTGCAATAAAAATATAATATAGGTAGGTAAGTATAGTACAAAAATGTATTATACATTTATACCTGTTACCTGTCACTTACCTTAATATTGTAGAGCCCGCAATTACCGTAAATAATATTTATCCTTACAATAAATATTATAAGTATCTATAATATAAGTATAATATAATATATCGTATATGATTTTATTTTTAAAAACTTTTCCTAGTTGGTGTTAATTTGCATCGGTATAAGCATTTCTGAAGGTCCCAATTCTGAATTACCATTTTACATTTATTATTAACATGTTTTATCACGTCATAAACTTGCGTAAACATAATATTATGTACAGAGCCGCATTTAACGGGGGGCAAGGGGGGGCAATTGCCCCGGGGCGGCAATTTTAAGGTGATTTGAGGGGCGGCAGATTTTTAGAAAATATATCATATTATAATATTATACGTTCTCCGTTACGAATTTCGTATTAAATTTTTAAAATAATTATTATTATATTAAAAATATTAATACCAATAATAATTTTATCTATCAACGATTCAATAATAACTAAATGGATCACAGTTGTGTGTCTGTGTTATTTATAGCTTTTAATTTTCGGCGAGTGACTCAATCACATCGAAGAGCTGTCGCCTGTTTGCAGTTGCGGGCAATGCGGGCTGTATGATCTAATAATAATCGCAAAAATACGTATTTGAGGATCATTTTAGTAATCTTATCATCGACTGTCGTCTGTTGACGACCACACTACCACAGTATCGATGCAATTTCGGTAGACAACAGTGTTGTGTTTGTTAAATTTATGTTATTGAGTACTATACCATGTCTGGTAAGCGAATTAAATTAAATGGTGCAGCTTACCAAAAAGCAGCAAAAGATAAAAAGGTGGATAAGTGGAAGTCGCTCTACTGTACAGTAGGTTACAAGTGGGTCACTGTAATGGATGGTGTTAAATTTGAATTCAATGATATAATATCATTGTATAAGAAAAACGATTCTGAGCGAAAACGGTCAGTCAGCCTATGATATTACCAAGTATATTTGATGATATTATTGTGAATAAAGTAATTTATATATAACCTATTTACGTGGAGCCTTGTTTTAAATTTTCAATCCTTAGCCATAAAAGTTAAACATTTTATATATTTTTAACTACAAAATAGTTAATAAATTATAAATTTGATAAATGTTGTCAAAATTTGAACTTTAAATGCTTATAAACAAAATGTTGCCTATGTATTTTTAATATTTTTCAACTGCTATTATATATCAGGAGCTTTATATTAAATATTCACACTTTTTTACCCAACAAATAAAATTTTATTGATATTTATAGAAAAAAAAACTAAAAAATTGAAAACTGACAATGTCTGTAAACAGCTCAAAAAGAGTCAAAATATTTTTAAAATTTTATGGTGTATAGAAAATGCTAATATAAACATTTAGTGAAATTTCCAAGTATCTACAGTCATTCGTTTTTTAATTACAATAAAATAAGAAAATTGTTACATGAGAAATCGAGAAATTATCAAATGTTGTAAAAATATAAATTTCAGACGCTCATAAAAATTTAATTTAAGTTTCTTGTAAACATTTTTTTTTTTGATAAAGTTAGACAAACTTATGAGTAATCTTATATTACATTTTCAAATCTTAGATTTAAAAAGAAAAATCTTTTAAATTCTCAACTCAAAAAAATTTGCTAATTTTCTTAATTTTTCCGTATTTTGTCAAAATTTGAACTTTAAATGCTTATAAATAAAAACTGTGACTAAAGATTTTTAATTTTTTTCATCTGCCTTTGAAACAATAACCTAGGAGCCTTCTATTAAATTTTCAAGATATTTATAGAAAAAAAAACTAAAAATTATTTAAATATTTTTCACTTATAGTAGACTTGACTCCTGATGTAACAACACGAGATCAACTCACAGTGTTTATGATAGCGAATAAAGAGAGGTGAAAATCATATGATATTTTTTTTAAATATATTATAGAGGCGGCAAATTTTATATTGCCCCGGGGCGGCAATTTGGCTTAATGCGGCACTGATTATGTATAATGGTTTTAACTTTTAAAGTCTATACGAGTATGGCTATAAGTACTTATAACATGTTATTATTCAAATCCAAATGACAAATATTAAATTATGTTAATATTCAGGTAAATGTAAACCATATAGTCGAGACCATAGTGTATTAGTGCAGTACACTATAGTGTCTATACTCTATAGTACCTATAAGTATACTTATCTACCTATAGGTATACACTGTACACAACATAATAACATTAGCATAACATAACTTCTATTTACTTCTAGGCGTAATTTTCGGTATGAAACTATTATGAAAGGTGTGCATTTAAATCTCATTGATACCTATTATACTACTCTATCTATTTTACAGATTTTTTATTGAAATTCATAGACGAATATTAAAGTAGGTACCTACTTAAAGTATTTAGGTAGTAAATATATTAGTTATTTATAATATATCTATTATAGCTAGTAGCTGTTTATAATTGATAACTATATTTTATCATACTAATATCCAAAACCACCAAAACGCGTTAGTGACACTAATAATATTTGTGTTAGGATTGCATCTATGGGTGGTTTTGGATATTTGTATGATAAAATAGAGTGATCAATTTATTATAAGTACTAAGTAGGTAGCTATAATAGATATATTATAATTTATAAATAATAAATATATTTACTAGGTACTTAAATACTTTAAGTAGGTAGCCAGGTAGGTATACCTACCTACTTTAATATTAACTATCTAAAACCCTACTTATATTAAATTATCTTATGAATTCTTTTTTGTTTTATCATATTTAATAATTAATTGAAAAAAAGTGGGCAAGTGGGCACAGTTCTGCTGTAAAGTAAGTAGGTATATGTCGAGTGGGTCACTGTAATGAATGTGTTAAATTCGAATTCAATGATATAAAACCATTGTATACCTACGAAAAAAATTAATGTCTTAACGAAAACCGTCTATCAGCCTATATTATTAAGTATGTATACCTAGTAACTATATAATCAATTTCTATTAATGTAATTTATATTACTAGGTATTAGTAAAACAGTAGTCAGTAGGTTGAATTAATTTTTGCCAAAAATATTGCATTTGAAAATGTCATTGTGTAGGTATATAATTATATAAAATATAGTAATATACTTATAATTTAGTGATCAGCCAAAGTACCATTTCTGAATCTCCGACCACTCCCTCTATACAGGGGCGACGTAAAACTTACATACCTACCTAATAATATTATACTTTCGTGTATTTTGATATTATTAGTAGGTAAATCACACCAAACAGTTGTAATTGTCAAATGTGTGCATGTTGCGAACTATAATTTAAATTTTAAAATATTAGAACCTCATTCCATACAAAGTACAAACTGATTTTTAGATTCTGCGCGGAGCGAATTTTTCTATAAATATCAATAACATTTTATCTGTTGGGTAAAAAAGCTTGAAAATTTAATACAAGGCTCATAATATATTGTTACAATAACATTTGAAAATTATTAAGAATCCAGTCACAATTTATTTTTATAAGCATTTAAAGTTCAAATATTGAGAAACCACGTAAAAATCACAAAAATGTGCAAATTATTTTAAGTTAAAAATTCATAAAAATGTTTATTTTTAAATCTAAGATTTTAAAATATAATACAAGATTCCTCATAAGTTTATCAACCTTTATCAAAAAAAAATGTCTACAAGAAAGTCAAATTACATTTTTATAAGCGTTAACTACAAATTTGAAGTTCATATTTTTACAACAATTTTCACTCGAATTGTCATGTAGGTAGCGATTATCTTATTTTGTTGTTATTGAAAATCGAATAACTGTAGATACATGAAAATTTCTCTTAATGTTTATAAATATCTTAAAATCGCTTTGTGCTGTTTACGGTCAATTCCAAATTTCAATTTTTTTAGTTTTTTTTTTTCTATAAATATCAATAAAATATTTGTTGAGCCAAAAAGCGTTAAAATTCAATACAAGGCTCCTGATATATTGCTTGAATAGCAGTTAAAAAATATTAAAAATACATAGGCACAATTTTGTATTATAGGCATTTATAGTTTGAATGCTGACAGCATTTATCAAATTTAAAATGTATAGATGATTTTGTAGTTAAAAATTTATAAAATATTAACCTTTTATAGCTAAGGATTGTCAACTTACAACAAGGTTCCACGTAAGTAGGCTATTCTGTAACCAAAAAATCTCAAAAATATAAAACACAATTATTTTTTATATTATTTTATGTTCTGCAAATTTGGAGGAAATTACGTATTAAATAACCAAGAATAACGATTTTAGTCATTTGTTGTAATTTTAGAATATTAATTCAAATTACCGGCTACCGTATTAATAATAATAATAGTAACAACATTGATTAAATATACAAATATATATAGGTGTATATAATATGTAACTGTATATTTAATTAATGGTAATAAGTAATAATAATATAAATATAATATAAGATATCCACATTGACAAACCGTCAGAATAGTTTTTCATATACAAATATACAATATTATTATATCATTGAATTCAAATTTAATACCATCCATTATACATAATGACCTACTCGTAACCTACTGTACAGCAGAACGACATCCACTGGGCGGTCATCGTTTCCGCCAAAACAAAAAGGTTCGATTTTCATTTCCGCCAAATCTATTTCTACCTATATTATTGAGATGTAGTTTGAGAAACCCGTTTGTATCTGGAGTCTGCAGTGCTATCGACCATCGATGCACCTATGTCGATAAACGATTTAATATTGAAGATAATATCATAAAGAGATAATTGATTTTAAACGTAGAAATACCTACATAATATAAATAATTAATATAAATCGACAAAACCTATATCACGTGTAGATATATCTATAGTGTATGTGAAGATTTTATGTCAATAATACCAGAAGGGTCAGCATATTTACAATATGCTGATTTTTAACTAACATCTATATCTCTGAAAATAGTGTGTTTCCACCAACAATATGGTCAAATTTTAGAGCAAGTAGGTATATCCAAAACAACAAATAATTGTGAATCTTTTCACGCACATTTTAATGAACAATTCTATAAATCCCATACGCATATAAATATATTTTTAAAAATTTTAATTTCGAATTTTTAAAACAACGTATACATTCAAATCAACAGTTGCGACTTAGGTATGTAAAAACCTGTAAGATGTAATATAAAAAACGATTGATGTGTGCAACAAACGCCATAGACGAATACAAAAATAAAACAATTTCAAAAATGACATTTTTAAAAAAGGTATGCCACAATTATTCGAAATAATAAATAACAATTTATAGAATTGTCAGAAATATTTGTTTTACTACCTATGTATATACATTATACATATAAGGTAACACATATTAAATTATAATTAACTTAAACTTCATATTAAAATTTTTATACTTAAATCTGAAAAATAAGTCAAACAATTTTTTGGGGGCCAATGAGAACCACCTCCTCATGGTGGCCCCTGGGTAACTCTAAATGGTTCTCAAACTATAATTTAGACAGGTAGGTAGATATAGATTTGGAGGAAATAAAAATCAAATCTTTTTGGCTGCCCACCTTTTTATTTTTATTGAATATGATAAATATTGTGAAATCATATTGTAACAAAATAATATATGTAAATATTATTTGCTCCGCTCATAATCTAAATCTATTTAGTTCTGATATAATTTGTTATAAGTAATCAAATATGTATTTATTGCATTTTAAAACATGATTCGTTTAATAATTTAAATGCTCATCATGTTAGTTCTTTTTTAGTGATAGTTGCACCACAAGAGTGAATTTTTATTTAACAAGGATTATAAATAGAAACAAATTAAAAATTAATAGAATAAAAAAAAAGTAAGTATTCAATAATAAAAAAAGTATTTAAAATGAAATTCAAGTAAGTACTTCAAAATAAAAAGTATTTAAAAAAATATTCAATACGGTAAAAGGCATTTGAATACTATTACTCAAATACTTTACAACACTGGTGATTTTAATTTAACAGTGAACCACGGTAATATTAATAAATACTTAACATTAAACACTACTCTATACTTCTACAATAGTACAAATGTACAATATACATTTATCTATTTTAAAACAAAGCTTTTAAAAGTTAAAAAAATTAACATATCAAATAATAAAGTATGTAGATACCTAATATAATGTGTATTGACTGTATTGTGTATCAACTACCTACTAATGCAAATCCTATACGTATTAAATTGCCTAGTCTTACTTTTAAAAATTGAACATTTTATAAATTTTAAACAACAAAAACAATAAGAAAGTTTTCGTGAATTTTTCGAATGAGGCAGTATAAACATTTGTTAAAAATTAAAAGTATCTAGAAGTTGCTCGATTTTGAATTAGGTACACAAAAAATAAAATTATTCGTCAAACTAAGTTTGACTAAAATTTGATGTTGTTCCTCATTTTTACTATTTTTCTTTTGTTTTAGCTGACACTTTTGAACTATTAGGTATTTTTTACTTCTGACCTCCCAGTTTGCATAGTATCAACTAGATTACCTTTCCTACCAGAAAAGGTGCCGAAGTTGAATATTGAAGGATTCTTTCTACTGTAAAGTGTACTTTTTTATTGACACAAAAAACATTTTAAACACAAAAATAATACAAAACTAATTATTTATATTTTACACTTGATTTTCTTATAGACTTCTAAATTTCAGATTTGGACAGGAATAAAAAGTTTTATTCTTATTTAATATTGATAAATAAAACAGAGTTTTAAACGAATAAAACGTCAACATTTATACAAGCTATTTTTTACATACACACAATATCTTAATATTATTATACAACTGTCCTATATAGTCATATACATTATACAAGACTATAATGTATCTACACAATAAAATCTAAACTATAAAACTGAATTTTATTTTCATTTATTATGATTAGTATTTCGGAAAAAAGGTACAATCTTTCAATCTACAGTTATAATTAATATGTATACATTATACAATTTATTAATTTTAGTAGAGTTGCTAATACTTGCTATCTACTTATAGGTACAAAAACCTTCTGGATATGATATTATTTTCATTGATAACGTAAACTGCAGACAATATTAGAAGGTTTTGATAACGAATTAGAAAATATCCGTAGCTTTTCGGTAAGATTTCTATAATGCCGTAACAAAATTATCATTTTATGTTTATTGTTCATGAGCTTTGGGTCATAACGGTATTAATAGTAACGAATTTAAAAACATTTTATATGTAATCTCTCAGTATGAGATTTAAGATTAGAATTTTTTATAAACTTTTTTCACACTGATCGTACTCGAATTTTTTTTTGTCTGTGTGCGATCTAAAATGTATAACCAAATTTCCATGCTGCGAAAATGATCGGCCACAAACGTTGCAAGAATATGGTTTCTCACCGGTGTGCGTTCTTTTATGTGTAACCAAACTTCCTTTTTGCGGAAATGATTGGTCACAAACGTTGCAAGCATATGGTTTATACCCAGTGTGCGTTCTTTCATGTATAACAAGATGTTCTTTCCTCGAAAATAAATTTCCACAAATGTTGCACACATATGGTTTCTCACCGTTGTGCGTGCTTATAATATGTCTAACCAGATGTTCTTTCCTCGAAAATGAATTTTCACAAACATTGCACGCATACAGTTTCTTACCAGTGTGGGTTCTTTCATGTGTAACCAAAATTCCTTCTTGCGAAAATGATTGGTCACAAACGTTGCAAGCATATGGTCTCTCTCCAGTGTGCGTTCTTTTATGTCGTGTCAAATTTTCTTTTTGCGAAAATGATTGGCCACAAACGTTGCAAGCATATGGTTTCTCCCCAGTGTGTATTCTTTTATGTCGTGTCAAATTTCCTGCATTCGACAATGGTCGGCCACAAACGTTGCAAACGTAAAATTTCTTATAAGTGTGCGTTCTTTTATGTACATATAAATCATATTCTCTGATAAACGATTTAATGCAAACATCGCACTGGAGAAGAGATTTTTCATGCATAATTATGTCGGTCATATTCTGATATTCCGACGTATGATCGTCCGGAGAATCAAAAAGTTCTAATTTCTTTCCACAATCTTCACCAATATAATTATTACTATCATAATATGTTTCCACGTTCATGTCCACTGATTGAGGGGAATCGTTTTTCAAATATTCTTTATCAGTAGTTTGTCGTTTACGTTTATTCAATTTTTTCGGTGACATTACTTCGTTACGAGTTACCACCTATCAGAAAATAAATCAAAAAAATATATTAGATATTTTTAAATTACATACACGCAATACAAGGTAAAGTTAGGAAAAACTTCTTAAAAGTTATGAATTTTTAACTACAAAGTAATTTACAAATTTTTAAAATTGTGAACCTTAAACGCTATAAAAAAGAAATTGTGATCATTTTGGTATATTTTTAGTTGTAAGAATAAATAGAAAAAGAACTGTTTACCACATTAACATGTTGTTTAATTAATAAGCAGTAAATTTATCATATAGAATTCCAAATATCTATAAACAGCACAAAGTATAGAAAATTTGAATTTAAATATTCCACAGAAAGTTCCAAAAGATTCAAATTTCCTACCACAAAACATAAAGTTGAAAATTTTCACTATTCTAAAAGGATGACAAGTGTTAATAACCATATTAAATTTGATCAGAATCAATAAAGATATGTATACATACATTAATGTAGTAGTTTAAAATAAAGCCATCTATTTTTAAGTTTTGGGAGTAGTTAGTACGAATAATAATAATAATAGATAAATGTATAAGTATTAATGGGTTTAATTGTACCTTGGTACTAATTACTATTGACAAAATAACAAATACTTTACATCGATCGGAGCACTTTTTCAATTTTAGAAAACTCTTAGGGATAAATATTTTAAATTTTAGATTCTAAGTGATGAATGCATTGATTTTACAATAGGTTTTTTTTGTGTCTGTCATCACATTTTAGGTCAGTAAAATTTATTAGATTATCTTCAACAGTATTTTTTCTGATAAGAAAGCAAATCTAGTAAGTACTTACGGGAGTCAAAAGTAAAAATTCCTAATAGTTTTCGAAAGCGAAAGGAAAAAGAAAAGAAAATTAAGGAAAAACAAATTAAGGGAAAACGGGAATTTTTACGCAAAATCGGTTTTCAACAAAATCCGGTTTTGGTTTTAGGTGTAACTCTAAAACAAATGACCGTATATACATGCATTTTTCACTGGTTGTTTATACTGGCATTTACTATACACGATACAATTTCAAAATATTTTGATGTATTTTGAACTGTATACGGACATTAACAGTTTCCAATTTTTTTAGTTTTTTTTTCTATGAATAATATAAGTAGGTACTAGAGAATACCAAGAATAACGATTTCAGTTATTTTATTGTAATTTTATAATATTAATTCAACTTACCGGCTACTGTATTAATAATAAGTAATAACTACTAATAAGTAATAACACATAAATATAATATAAAATATCCACACTGACAAACCATCACTGCTCAGATTCATTAATGTTATTATATTGTTGAATTCAAATTTAATAAAATCCATTATACAGTGAACCACTTATAACCTACTGTACAGTAGAGCAACATCCACTTACCCACCTTATTTTATATTAAATATATTAAAAATTTAAAAATATTGAATATATGCTCCGAAACCTGCAAAATGAACTTCTTTATCAAATCAAAAATTATTACAACCAAAATCATTAGAAGTACCTTAATTTTTGTCGGTTGTAAGGTAGTTTTGATGACATATTAGTAGAGATAGCAGGTTCCTAATTATTCTAATGTGTAAAAAATAATAATAAAATATTAAAAAACTAATACAAACCTTAATAGCATTTTTCTGTTCCTTTTTTTTATTTTTGAATAACTTTTTAACTCTACAAAAGAATAGACCAATTAATTTTTAATACTGCAATACAATTATGTAAAATATATAATTAGATAAGTAGATATATTCATTATACAAGTATACACAAATGAGAATTTTAGTCAAAAATGATTTACTAATTTTACTCAATTTTCATACTCACAATTCAGGGTACTCCGCGTCGTGGACTTTTGAAATTTTTGAATTATAAATAGTGTTAACCATATCAGAATCTGTTTAAATAAAAACAATGAAACATTTCAACACAACATAATACATTTATGAATGTATTGATTTAACAATATGTGTGTTTGTTTTTTGTCTATTTGTCTGTCTTATTTTTGATGCAGTGTAAATGCTCCAATTTTCTACTTCAGCATCTTGTTTGATATACCAAAAATTACATTATTTATCTTATGAGCGTTTAAATTATACATTTTAACGATAAACAAAATATGAATTCCAATCAATCGATTATTGATAATTTGTTGTAATTTAAAAATGAATAATCGTGAGACTTGGACATTTTCACCAAAGATTGTACTAGTACTTTCCATATGTGATAATATTTTCAAAATATATTGATACTTTTTGAGCTATAAACATAAAAATATTCTATCGATATTTAAACAAAGAATAACGATTTTAGTTAATTTGTTGTAATTTAAAGTACATAATATATCTAATGAAATGTATTTGGAAAAAATAATTCAATACTATTAGTATAAATTAATTTTATAGTTATAATAATATCATAAAATACATTTATAGTAGTTTGGGCTGAAAACTGTTTACGCTTAATATCGTTTTTTGTATACAATGATTTTATATCATTAAATTCAAATTGAACACGCCCATAAAAGTGACCCACACATACGACACCATACTAACCGGAGCGGTATGTACTTGTCTTTTTTTTTTTATTAATCAATAGCATATAAACAACTTCTGAGGAACATTATTTTTTTTTTTGTTTTTCAAGACATGAGTTATGACTGAGTAAGAACTTATGTATTGAAAATAAATTGGAAAATATCTCATGCTAATAAATATCTCAAAAATGTCAAAATATTTTAAAAATTATCATGTATAGAAAACGGAAATTTAAATATTTACAGTTATTTGTTTTTTAATCACGCCAATGAAAAGTGGGTTATTAAAAAAATTCTGGTTTTAGTAATATTTTTTTTCCTGGATGATTTTAAACACTAGGTATTACGAATATTTTTACTTTTGACCCGAAATAGTACCAATTAAATTCATTTTTCTACAAGTTGAAAATTGAATCATTTATTGATCCATAAAAAGTGATTAAAAATTGCATACACAAACACACATAATTCATTGTAAAATCAATACGTTCAAAAAATTCAAAAAAAATGTTAAACCAAAAACTGTAGAACTTTTAACTGTTATTATTCTACTATCATCTATAGATAAAATGATAAAATAAATGTAGAGGATAAAAGCATAATTCTAACTGAATATCGTTTATTATTATTATCTACCTATTACGAAATCAAATTGAACTACAGTCTACAGTAATAATGATTGCAACAAAAAAAACAGACCTTTGTTGAAATTAGAGTCCATTGTTTCGTCTTTATACAAATGCTTATCATTGTCATTGCAGGTCTCATTATGAAACTTATCTACCTTCAATGTAACTATATGGTTATTCATATTTTCATAATTTTTTACCTAAAGACAACATAACAGTCTATTAGTTAATAGGTATCTAATTAGTTTTATTTTAATATCAAAACAAACCATTTTTTTATCTTTTTTCTTTTTCTTCTTCTTTTTTTGAAATCTACAATGTGCATAACAATAAAATACAATACCACGTATGAAAAATATTTTAATAAATAGGAACCAAATACATACATTATATGTTTATAAATTTGTTAAGAATTAATTTAAACGTGCTCAAGAGCAGCCACAAGATTAAAATCAGAGAAGGCACACCAATAAATAATGTTTAATGTAAATAAGGCACAAAATTAATTATGTAACTTATCATTAAATGTACAAGAAATAAAAATATGATTGTATAAATAAATTTAATCTTTCATTGATAGATACTTACAACAAGTCACCTTCTGAATCATTAGCAATAGGAATGCTTCTTGTTAATTCAACTAAAAATATAAATAATTATATTAAAACATAATTAAATAATTAAATAATAGTATAATATTGTATAGATCATAAACATCATCGCAACAAAAAAACAGACCTTTGTTTAAATAAGAATTTATTGATTTATCTTCACACAAATGCTTGTCATTGTCATCACAGGTACCATTATAAAACTTCTCTACTTTCAATGTAACTATATCGTTATTCATATTTTCATCATTTTGTACCTAAAGACAACATAACAAGCTTATAGGTAAGTTAATTTTTTTTTTTTATTTTAATGTCAAAACAAACCATTTTTTTGTCTTCTTTTTTTTTCTTCTTCTTTTTTTTAAGACTACAATGAAAATAACATTAAAATACAGTTGCATTCTAGTTGCCTCCTTAAGGGCTGTTTTTACAATGTACAGTTAAAGTTAACTGACACTTAACTGTCGACTTCTGCCAGTAATAAAATCTGTTATGTCGGTTAGTGTTAACCGACACTTTACCGGACATTGTAAGAACGGCCCTAAGTCAATAATGTTGATAATTATACAAATGTCCTCCAAAGTACATAAAAGTTTTCTCTCAACAAGGTACCATATATTTTATCGTAAATTAAAAAGATCTAGTGCTAGTTGCCTCCCAATGGCCAAGTAATATATATATTTATAATTTAAATTTTCCTATTACCAATTGTTTTTATTCATTGACTCATTATATTTTAATTTGTAATAGTTGTGTATTATTTGTAAAAATTAATATAATATTAAGTATATATATTATATAAGACAAATATTTTTAAGAGGACGCCTCACCCGCATATGTTGTCTCCGTCTTACAAGTGCGTAACATAGCAAATTGTACGCTAAGCAAAGCACGTGTAGCTACATTAGTTTGAAAATTTAGAGTGAATTGATCTCTTGTAAAATATAAAGGTAAGATTATTATCTAGTCAATCTCATGGGCTTTTTATTATATTTTGATTTTAAAGCGAGTTTTAAGTATTTTAAGATGAACAAACAATTTACAATTTTAAAACACTCATAAGTCATAATTCGCTTTAAAATTAAAATATAATAATCTTAGCTTCAAATTTTATAAGAGGTCAATTCACTCTAATTTTTAAACTAACGGAGCTACACGTGTTTTGCTGAGCGTACAATTTGCTATGTTACACACTTGTACGACGGAGACAACATATACGGGTGAGGCGTCCTCTTAAATTGTAGATATTACATAATTCTTAATATCTAAAAAAGAATATGTTTAATAATATTACATTATTCTCAATGATTTTAGTAGTAAATTCTTTTTAGACTTAGAACAAAACCACAATCCCTTAATAAAATAGAATAATTATTTCTATATACCCTACAAGACTAATTTTGTTCACTATTATATTATATTTATTTCAAAATAAATATGTTAATAAAAATTTAATTTTTATAACTAGTTATTATAGATTTATTATAGATTATAATATATTATTATAGATTTATAATAGATTTATTATCTATATACATAAAATCACCTATTTACATGGTAGGTATATTCTAGTGAAATGTACGAACTACTACTTAATGCTACATGAACTGCAATTCGTTTATAATTATGAACTACCTGATCATCAGAAGCAATTTTTAGATTTTAGTATATGCTGTAAAAATAATATGATTTAATTGAAAATGACAAAAATTATTTATTTGAAAATTTTCTTTTTACTATTTAATTATTTATTAATCATCTTCAAGAACATAATAAACCCGATTAACAAGTAATTATTAGTTATAAATACAGAGAGGATTTTGAGGTTTTTACATATATTTATTGACTTAATGCATCTCTTACTTTAACAATCAGTTCATAACAGAACTCATAGAAGAAAATTATTTTACACATCAGAACATATTTTTGAGTTACAAAATATTCGGCATATATTTCAAGTTAGAGTATATTATATTATTGTTCTTATAAAATTCATACTTGTGCAAGTTGAGAGTATTTCATGGCAGTAAAAATATATTTATATCTAAAATTGATAGAAATAGTTTAATTAATTGGAAATTGTTTGGTTATATAATTTGTATAATTGTTTCATATGTGACTGAATTTAAATAATTTATCAGAGAAAATGTGTGCAATTATTATGATTAAGTAAATAATAAATATGAATTAATCGAATTAAAAAAAAGCATATTTTCAGTATATTTATAAAACTTAAAGATTATTAAGAAAATATTTTAAGCTGTTTTAAAGTATATTAGAATCATATTTTATACTTTTAACTTTTAAGAACCTAAAAATCCGCTATTAAGTTATAAATAATGGTAAAACAAGTTTTAATGTTACATGGACTTTTAATGTATAGCTGAGGTAGATATTTATATGTTTAAAATAAATTTTAAATTATCTCATGAGGAAAATAGTTATAAAATAATCACAAAACAATAAAAAAAATATGATCATATTATAATAATATAATAATAACAAAAAAGGCGGGCAAGTGGTTGTCACTCTGCTGTACATTAGGCTACAAGTGGGTCACTGTAATGGATGAGGTTAAATTTGAATTCAATAATACAATACCATTGTTTACGAAAACCGTTTCCGAGTGAAGGCGGTCAGTAAATTAGACTATGATATTCCTAAGTAAATTTTATGATATTATTGAGAATAAAAGAAAATTATAAACCTATTTACTTTGAGCCTTGTTTTAAGTTTTTAATCCTTAACTATAAAAGTTGAACATTTTATAAATTTTTAGCAACAAAATCAATTATAAATTTTAAATTTGATAAATGTTGTCAAAAATTGAACTTAAAAAGATTATAAAAAAAACTGTATTTTAATATTTTTCAACTACTATAGCTTTTTATTAAATGTTCATGCTTTTTAACCCAACAAATTTACAGAAAATAAAAAAATTCCCGTTTTTCCTTAATTTCCTTTTTGATTTTCCCGGCACTTTTAAAAACTACTGGGATTTTTTTAGTTTTGATCCCCTAAGTACCAACTACATTCACTTTCCTATCAGAAAAGATGCTGTTGAAGAAAATCTAAACATTTTTACTGTTTTAATAAGAGTTGATAGACACAAAAAAAAACACATCATTATAAAATGAATACATTCATCGCTCAGAGTTAAAATAATATTAAGATATTTATCATTATTTGTAAATTACCTATAGATCATTCAATAAGTTATGAAGATAATATTTATTTCATATTAACATTAAAAAATACTTACAATGGCAGTTCTTTTTCATCTTCTGAAGCATTAAAAATAGGAATACAACTTATCAATTCATCTAAACATTGACACATTATAAACCTATTAGATAATTTATTAATCATATAATAACATTATAACAATAAAAACAACAGACTTTTGTTTAACTCAGTATCCTCTGTTTTGACTTTATTCAAATACTTGTCATTGTCATCACAAATCGTACCAAGCTTCTTCGCCTTCTTGTTATGTAATTTGGTGGTTAACTGAGTTGATGTCTATAATTATAATTTAAAATATAGTTGGAAAGTAGAAACAATGCCTAAAATACATTTATATGTAAATTATTATAAAAATTCAATATAATACACATACGAGGTCTGTTCAAAAATTACCATGATAAATGTTATTGCAGCTAATCTATGCATGATGACGTTTTAGATTATAAATAGATGTATTCCTAACGTATTAGAAAATATTTTGAACAAAACCTGAAGTCGCTATCTTATCTCAGTTAATCGTGGCTAAACCAGTTTGTTTCAATCGCTGCTTTGTCAAAAGGAAAATTGTTTAACGATTTGCAACAGAACTCAAAGCTACAACTTTAGAACAGTTACTTAGGACTTTTGAAAAATGGCAAGATCGCTGGAACCACTGCATATCGTCTGGAGGAGAGTATTTTGAAGGCGATATCTTTAAATAATATGTAACTTAATTTTTGTAATTAATAAAAATAAAATCCTGGTACTTTTTGAATAGACCTTGTACATTCCATTTTCCTGTATAATCTTCAAGATAAGTAAAAGAAATTGTATTTCTTGTTGATAGCTTAAGTAAAATATAAATAATAATTATATGAATGAATATTAGATTTAAGAATATTTGTTCTTATTAATTAAGTCACCTTTTTTTTCTTCATTTTTTTTTCAATCTTTTTTAATCTACAAAATGAAAATTTATTAATTTATTATATCATTTACATAGTATATATAATGAAATAGTTATTCTATAATACATAAGCGTAATTATTTATTTTTTGAAAACTCAACTTTGTAGGGATTAGTTAATTTTTCATACAATAGTACCATAGTCTATTATTATACAATATTATAAAAAAAATATAGTTTATTACATTATGTCATTACTGTGTATAATATTGAATTATATGTGCCTGTGGACAATAGAATTTTTAAAACAATTGTATACTTACAATGAGATATTATCCTCTTCAACATCTTTTGAAATTTCTGAAATAATAGTTGAAGCATTAGCAACATCAATAAAAATCAATTTGAGTAAAAATAGAATTAACATTATATTTTATATAATTAAAATATTAATATAATACCTAGCAGTTATTTATGCAGTTAGTAGTAGTTAGGTGCATTACTATGTAAAGTAAGTTAATCATAATTTATTTTACAATTTAAGTATGAATAAAAGCCTATAAAATGCCATAGATAATGTTCTAACCTTTAAATTTGACAAGAGATCAATTCTATTTAAAATTTAAATGAATGACATAATGTGATTCTGCTGAACACAAATTGTATACTTTATAGCTTCAAGTAAGAGACAAAACATGATTGTATTGCATCTTCTTTCGAATCAATATTCTCTTAGATATTACTTTTAAGTGTTAACATTTTCTTTTGTTTAAGTAACATTTAATATTATACAATCACATAATTAGGTAACACAATGATTGTTTAAATTTTTAAGCAACAAACTAAGGAAACGGAATCTATTAATATAAGTTTGCCTAATTGTAGAATAGATTAACTATTAGGTATCTATTAATATCTATTATCTAATAATAGTAATTATTGTAAAAAAGAAAAATATATAAGAAATTCAAATGATAATATTCGTTATAACACCAGACACCAACAATTACAACTACCTATAGCGGCTATAGGAACAATCAATGGGTAAAAAAATTAAAATATACCTTTGGATTTTTTTTGTTTCTTGCGTTTGTGGATTTCATGTTTAATAATGTTTGCTATAGTTACAAAATCTTCTGTGATTGTAGCCATTATTCCTCATTCTATAAAACATAATCATAAAAAAAATTACTTATAGGTAGGACTGGTAGGTAGGTATTTACTGCTTCTACTAAATAATAAAGAACATTCTAAATTATGACTTATGAAGTACCTACCTACATGAACATTGAACAACATATATAATACATTTTTGTTTACCCAGGTCATAATAACTTGTAATGAGCTGTGCATCGATTTGATTTTTGGTACTAAACTACTAAATAACGAAACTATGAATTCTCAACTCTAAACTTAATATTTCTACACGATATAACAATTACATAAACGTTGTAAACTTGTAACAGTAAACAGAAATACAGAATAATTAGGTACCTACGCTTATATTACAAAATCCAGATAGAAGTTTCGAACATAGTAACATTATTTAGTAATGACAGACGGACGGTGGGTTGATCATTCAATGGGAAACATTTGGAGCCAAATTTAAAAAATATAATTTTATCATAGACTGATAGACTACAACACTGTTTGCTATGCCGGGATTGTACCATAGTCCATGGAGTCCATAGTCCACTCTATGGATTGTAGTATTGTACCCAGGTATTATTCAAGACCACGGTCTTATCATCTTATCGCCTCCGGTGACGAAACAACTTTCAAAACACTTTCGTCCTCACAAAGTCGCAAACAAGCTTGTTCGATTAATGTATCCTATTGGCTATTATGAATTCACTTATTCTGTATTCACAATTCACTATGACCGACCTACCTAGTGGTGAACCTCGCATAGTCACATTGAGTAGATATCCGAGTATAGATAATATGAGTTCAATAATAAATCATTGCATACGAAAAACAATTCTGAGCGGCGACTGTCAGCATCCATTTAACATTTCGGAAAATGCACTTTACCAACCCCCTCACGATTTTTAATTTTTTTTTACAAACGACTTGTTTTTTATGCTTAAAACGGTGGTGTAATTTTTTTTCACCGGAAACTATTATTTTAGAAGTTATAGCCTTCTAAAGTTTGCGATTTTACGTTTAAGCGCTTGCGCGCAACGCTACTTGTCTGCCACGCGCAGCGCCTATTGCTTATAACAAATTTTAATTTTTTTTTTTACGTAATCTTACATATTGTAGGACATTTTGGGGGGGGGGGGGGGGGGGCGAAATGTTTTATTTTGTTGAAATAATATTGTATTCGTATCTTCGTAAAGTTGTACCTATTTAATAAGATAGTAAAATTAAATGCATGGTTTTTTTTTTATGATAACTGATAATAATAGTTATAAGTAATTGAAAAAAGACGCGTAACGTAATTGGGCCAGTATCATTTGAATTGCCTATCTTATATGTGTTAAAAGTTTCTCGCTTCATACAACGATTTACCAACCAAAATTTAATTTACGTCTATATGTATGGTTTTATGTGTTTAAGACGATGCCAGTATCAGAATTTCAATACAACGTTTAGTTTTTTAATATTAAAAATCTTAAGAGATATTTTTTAATTTTAATTTTATATTTAAATCGCAAAACCGCGCCGTTTAACAAAAATATTACTTTTAAGATTTTTAATACCTATTCAGAAAACTAAACGTTATATTGAAATTCTGATACGTTTTATCTACTTAAACACTTAAAACCACTCATTTATCCTTAAATTTAATTATTTATTTTTTTATTCATTATGTGAACAATAATTAACATTTAGAAAAAAATTAAGGAACATTTTTTTTTTTGTGTTTCCTTTAAATCTTAATTTACATTGAACTTATATTTTTGTAATTGTAATTATATTTCTCATATGTTTCTGTTTGATAATGGATCCAAACAGTAAGCCCATTATTGTTCTTTAAAGTATTAAGAATAATACTGAAGTGAGCCACACTTGTGATCAATTATGGGTGTGACTTAAAAATTTAAAATCTAAAATAAATATAATGAATTTTTAATTTTTCTAGAATATCTTATCGGCTTGTTTTTGTAGTACATTCAAAACTATTATTTTAATAAAGTGGAAAATAACGCGATAGTGCGTTACTTCATAGAAATTACTTTTAAAAAGTAATATCGTTGCAATTGCGTTACTTTAAGTAAAATGAAATGAAATTAATGCTGCATTACTGAAAAAGTAATTACGTTACAGTAATTTGTAATTTGCGTTACGTTACTACCCTGCAACACTGAGTATATTGAATTTAAGTAAACTTATTTTGTTTCAATATTTATTTACTTGGAGAGAAATTATTTAGAATAGTATATAAATATTAATAATAAAATTTTTAAAATAATAATAAGTTATATTTTAATAGTCCTTCGCCATTTAATTATTTTGTTCATCATATTTGTCATTTTGTTTCTTTTAAGTAATAATTCCTCGCCAAGTAAATAAATTATTGAAACAACATAAGTTTACTTAAATTCAATATACTAAGCATTTATTAATGATATCATATCTTATTGTAGTGCTTATAAATATCTTATATTTTTTTTACTTAGCCATTTTTACACGTAGCTTACGAAGGGTTTTTGTTGTGATAATATTATCTTTAATTCATACATTTATTATAATGTATTTTTTTATTTTATACAAATTGAATTTTGCAGAGAAGAAAATCGTAAATGTTTCTTGAGTCCCTTTAGCTCAACATTTACAAGATAGGTATAAATGAGTACTTATAACTGTTATTGTGTAACCCGTTTATTCAACGAAAAAAAATTAACCATAGATATACGTAGTTAGGTAGGTATCTAAATAAAAAAAAATATAATAAAATATTTTCTTCATTTACAACTTTAGAACCAACCAAAAGTATATAACGTGGCAGAACACGAACGTTTTACACAACGCCAATGAACCTCACATGTATTTACGTTATTTGAACCGAAATTGTATTTATAATTATTAAACATTACCATATCTTTGTCTCTTTTACTTTTTAAAAACACAGCCACTTTAGTAAAATTCGTGATATGTTTACGCGTCGACGTTGCATATAAACACTACGCTGGTAATCTTTTTTGTTCATTACTTTTATAAGTTTTAAGTATGTAATTTGTTTTATGGTTAGGTACCTTTTTAAATTAGATAAGATAAGCTTCGGTGATGATGCAGCACATCGATAAATTCGCTTTATAGATTTTGATCGATTTCAATTCGATAACGACTGGATTATTACTATATAGGTTTTATAACGTTTCCTAAAATATAATATTTGACTGAACTATTGCCAACTTAATTTTAAATTGGTCTAAACTACTCTAGGCGAAACGGGAATCATATAAAAACAAAATTTGGGCAAAACGGGTACGGTCATTTTTGGGCAAAACGGGCTTCGCCCAAACTTTTGGTTTTTTGTCAGCGTCTTCTAAGCATTGTTTCAAAATCAAGTGCAAACCGTACACTGATATTTTAATTTTTCAATTTTAAGGAAATTTTTTTGCAAACAAGAATTCCTTCAGCGTCACGACAAGTATATAAAAATATGATCCGCAGTAAACGTATTAAATTCCCAAATTTAATACAATTATTAGTTGTTATAACAATTGTTTTCCATTTCTGCATTATGATCTAATTAGAACACTTTCAGTAATGACAATGTCGCAATTTAATATTTAATGAACTTACTATTTTTCAAAAACATTTCCATTTGTATTATAAAACATATTTTTCGGGGTAAAAGAGGACAATCAAATTTGTTAATATGTTATCTGTGGGGTCATTTCAAAATATTTGTATATAAAAAAAATAGTATATATATAGTAGTTTATAGTACTCATATTTTCTTTTCCCCCTTAAGGGCCAAGGGGATAATGAGAATTTTATCATTTTTTTATGTGATATTATGACGCTATGACGTGTTGGTAAAAACTATAGATAAGAATAAACCATATTGTAAATTTGTAAAGATAGTTAGATTCATTCTGAATTTACATTTATGTTTATAAGTATTGCTTTTTCAAAAATCCATTTATTATTTTTTATTCACTATTTGTATGGATTCAAATTGACCAAATTGGGGTGCGTTGCAGTGCCACAACTAGGTTTTGTGGGGCCGTTGATGCGAAATATTTTATGGGCCCCCCTCGCCCCTATAGCCTATAGTCTATAGTCTATTTATATCTTTTACTCCAATATAATAAAAAAAAGGTGGATAAGTGGATGTCGCTCTGCTGTACAGTAGCTGGTTACAAGTGGGTCACTGTAATGGATGGTGTTAAATTTGAATTCAATGATATAATATCATTGTATAAGAAAAATGATTCTGAGCGAAAACGGTCAGTCAGCCCATGATATTACCAAATATATTTGATGATATTATTGTGAATAAAGTAATTTATATATAACCTATTAACGTGGAGCTTTGTTTAAAATTTTCAATCCTTAGCCATAAAAGTTAAACATTTTATACATTTTCAACTACAAAATAATTAAAAAATTATAAATTTGATAAATGTTGTCAACATTTGAACTTTAAATGCTTATAAAAAAAAATTGTGCCTATGTATTTTTAATATTTTTTAACTGCTATTAGAACGATATATCAGGAGCCTTATATTATGTGTATAGAAAATACTAATATCAACATTCTGTGAAATTTTCAAGTATCTACAGTCATTCGTTTTTTAATTACAATAAAATAAGAAAATTGTTACATGACAAATCGAGTGAATATCAAATGTTGTAAAAATATAAATTTCAAACGCTCATAAAAATTGAATTTAAGTTTCTTGTAGACATTTTTTTTTTGATAAAGGTAGGAAAACTTATGAGTAATCTTATATTACATTTTCAAATCTTAGATTTAAAAAGAAAAATTTTTATGAATTCTCAACTCAAATAGGTCCATTTCAATGGCCCCCCAACTTTAACCTAGTAACTATTAGTTGTTACATCTTATATAATACGTATTTTGGGTATAACATTTAATTTTACACTTTTAATTTAATTCTAAATTGAAAATGTATCCATCATACAGTTTTTTACTGTTACTAAAATAAACATTATTATTTATATGTAATATTATACCCACTCAGCACTCAATATTTTTATAATTGGCAAGAAAACATACATTTGCACCAATAAACACATTATCTTTCTTGAATTACTATTAAAAGCAATCATAATAAAATATACAGCAAGTTTATAATTTAAGTTAATTTTTTTAAAAAATATTAAAAATATTATCGATTTCTTGTGTTAAATTAACAAAATTGTTTTAATACTATATTATTTAAACAAACAAATCTGAATTCTTTCAGTACACACTATACCAGTGGTCGGCAACCGGCCTATTATTCATAGGCCACCAAGTTATCAATTTTCAAGTCAATACAAAATATTCAACTAGAATTACATTAATAAAAAAAAAAAATTGAAGGAGGGTGTTGGCGCCCGCAGGCAAATGCATTTTAGGAAACCAAAAAAAAATATTGAAAAAAATTAACTGTAGGAATACACTTTACGATGTACAAACTAAAATGCCCATATTCTTAAACAAAAAAAACCATTTAAAATATTTAGTTCATTAAAGATAAGGATTATTCAAGGGTACCCGATTGTCAATGTTTAAAAAATTTGAGTAGAGGTTAAATCCTAAAAAAAAAATTGATGGAGGGTGTTGGCACCTGCAGGCAAATGCATTTTAGGAAACCAAAAAAAAACTTTGAAAAAATTAAACTGTCGGACTACACATTACAAAGTACAAACTAAAATGCCCAGAATCTTAAACAGAAAAAACTATTTAAAATATATATTTCATTAAACAAGGATTATTCAAGAGGTACCAGATTGTCAATGTTTAAAATATTAGGCTAGAGGTTAAATCTTAAAAAAAAATTTTGGTTTCCTAATTTTACAGAAGAAAAATACATTTCAAAGTTCAAACTAAAATGCCCATATTCTTAAACAGAAAAAACTATTTAAAATATTTATTTCATTAAACAAGGATTATTCAAGAGGTACCCCAGATTGTCAATATTTTAAATATTTGGCTAGAGGTTAAATCCTAAAAAAAAAATTGAAGGAGGGTGTTGGCGCCCGCAGGAAAATGCATTTTAAAAAACAAAAAAAAAAAAATTTGGAAAAAATTTTACAGAAGAAAAATACAATTCATAGTTCAAACTGAAATGCCCATATTCTTAAACAGAAAAAACTATTTAAAATATTTATTTCATTAAACAAGGATTATTCAAGAGGTACACCAGATTGTCAATGTTTAAAGTATTTAGCTAGAGGTTAAATCCTAAAAAAAAAATTGAAGGAGGGTGTTGGCGCCCGCAGGCAAATGCATTTTAGGAAACCAAAAAAAAATTTTAAAAAAATTTAACTTTAGGACTCTACATTACAAAGTACAAACTAAAATGCCCAGAATCCTAAACAGAAAAAACTATTCAAAATATTTAGTTCACTAAAGAATGATTATTCATAGGGCACCAAGTTATCAATTTTCAAGTCAATACAAAATATTCAACTAGAGTTACATTACTAAAAAAAAAAATTAAAGGAGGGTGTTGGCGCCCGCAGGCAAATGCATTTTAAAAAACAAAAAAAAAATTTTAGAAAAAATTTTACAGAAGAAAAATACAATTCATAGTTCAAACTAAAATGCCCATATTCTTAAACAGAAAAAACTATTTAAAATATTTATTTCATTAAACAAGGATTATTCAAGAGGTACCCCAGATTGTCAATATTTTAAATATTTGGCTAGAGGTTAAATCCTAAAAAAAAAAATTGAAGGAGGGTGTTGGCGCCCGCAGGCAAATGCATTTTAAAAAACAAAAAAAAAAATGTTGAAAAAATTTTACAGAAGAAAAATACAATTCATAGTTCAAACTGAAATGCCCATATTCTTAAACAGAAAAAACTATTTAAAATATTTATTTCATTAAACAAGGATTATTCAAGAGGTACCCTAGATTGTCAATGTTTAAAATATTTAGCTAGAGGTTAAATCCTAAAAAAAAAATTGAAGGAGGGTGTTGGCGCCCGCAGGCAAATGCATTTTAGGAAACTAAAAAAAAATTTTGAAAAAATTTAACTGTAGGACTCTACATTACAAAGTACAAACTAAAATGCCCAGAATTTAAACAGAAAAAACTATTTAAAATATTTATTTCATTAAACAAGGATTATTCAAGAGGTACCCCAGATTGTCAAAGTTTAAAATATTTAGCTAGAGGTAAAATCCTAAAAAAAAAATTGAAGGAGGGTGTTGGCGCCCGCAGGCAAATGCATTTTAGGCAACCAAAAAAAAATTTTGAAAAAATTTAACTGTAGGACTATTCATTACAAAGAACAAACTAAAATGCCCAGAATCCTTAACAGAAAAAACAATTTAAAATATTTTTTTCATTAAACAAGGATTATTCAAGAGGTACCCCAGATTGTCAATATTTTAAATATTTGGCTAGAGGTTAAATCCTAAAAAAAAAATTGAAGGAGGGTGTTAGCGCCCGCAGGCAAATGCATTTTAAAAAACAAAAAAAAAAAAATTTGGAAAAAATTTTACAGAAGAAAAATACAATTCATAGTTCAAACTGAAATGCCCATATTCTTAAACAGAAAAAACTATTTAAAATATTTATTTCATTAAACAAGGATTATTCAAGAGGTACCCTAGATTGTCAATGTTTAAAATATTTAGCTAGAGGTTAAATCCTAAAAAAAAAATTGAAGGAGGGTGTTGGCGCCCGCAGGCAAATGCATTTTAGGAAACCAAAAAAAAATTTTGAAAAAATTTAACTGTAGGACTCTACATTACAAAGTACAAACTAAAATGCCCATAATTTAAACAGAAAAAACTATTTAAAATATTTATTTCATTAAACAAGGATTATTCAAGAGGTACCCCAGATTGTCAATATTTTAAATATTTGGCTAGAGGTTAAATCCTAAAAAAAAAATTGAAGGAGGGTGTTGGCGCCCGCAGGCAAATGCATTTTAAAAAACAAAAAAAAAAAATTTGGAAAAAATTTTACAGAAGAAAAATACAATTCATAGTTCAAACTGAAATGCCCATATTCTTAAACAGAAAAAACTATTTAAAATATTTATTTCATTAAACAAGGATTATTCAAGAGGTACCCCAGATTGTCAATATTTTAAATATTTGGCTAGAGGTTAAATCCTAAAAAAAAAATTGAAGGAGGGTGTTGGCGCCCGCAGGCAAATGCATTTTAAAAAACAAAAAAAAAAATGTTGAAAAAATTTAACTGTAGGACTACACATTACAAAGAACAAACTAAAATGCCCAGAATCTTAAACAGAAAAAACTATTTAAAATATTTATTTCATTAAACAAGGATTATTCAATAGAGTAACCCCAGATTGTCAATGTTTTAAATATTTAGCTAGTGGTTAAATCCTTAAAAAAAATTGAAGGAGGGTGAATGAATTGAAAAAAGAATTGTTTGAGAAATCTGTGTGAAATAACACTAAACAAAAGAATACGCTGGAAGCTAAATACTGCAATACATATTAACTACAATCCAAAAACTAGGTATTGTTTACATTATAATAATACGAACAGTTATTATGATCAGAGGTGTATCACCGTAATATATGTATTAGAAAATGTATAAAAACGAATGTAATTTATAAAGGATGCAAAAAAATTAAATCAGAAAAAGGTCCTGCGCGGACTCTATTAAGTGATTGTAATTTATGAAGGACATAAAATAATGTTTAATTTAAAATAATATTGTGTTTGGCTGGGTCTACAGTCAATATTAAATAACAAACTATAAAGTCTAAATGCAAATAAAAACATAGTCAGATATCTGTTTTAGTCTTTGTAAATATGTGCGGAAAAAAATGAGATATAGTACAATGTAAAAAAATGTGGAAAGAAAACCCTGAGAATTCTTTGACAGTAGGATAATAAAACACAAAACTATATATTAAATTAAAACTATTGATTTTATACATTTTCTATTTACAAAAGCTCATAAGTATTGAAAACCTTATAAAATCCTAAAAAAATTATATTTTGTTATATTTTAAAATACATTTTATAATTTGTTGTGTTAAAAAAATCATTATTTAATGTTGGCTGTATTTAAGTTTTTAATAACTATACTGGTACAACTCTAGCTGACAGTCTTTAAGACCGTGTTAAAAACTATAATAATTAGTTAACGTCTAATTTACTGTCCTATCCTAACCTAACCTAACATAACCAAATTAATAATATTTAAATATTTTCTTTCATTGTTATGTTTACAATATCGAATACCACCTTTATAGTTAGTAGGAAAAGATCATCGCAAAGCTCTCGACTAGTGATTGTAGTCGTCTATCATCACCATAGCTTCAACTAATCTTAGGTTTACCAAACTAGCCTTCTTATAGTATTAGGACACTTTGAATAAAATGATCCTGAATTGCAGGTTGCCGAACTTATAAGTGATTGATTATCAAGTTGATCCTTAGATTGTTGACACCTTAATCCATGCTATGGATGAAGCCCATAGATGATAAAGATATGGATAGTCCACGCCTATGTTGAATACACTTGAGGCCGCGTTCCCGGATTGAGGCTCATTTATATTGATAGTCGATATAGGTATACTTTATTTGGCATCAATTGTTCCCCTCGAAGACCGCTGATAAGACCATTATGTTATATCTTTATTATCTATGATGGAGCCATACCCAGCTCACTCGTGTAAACAATTTGAAGTTCATAACCTTGAGGCATTTCCTTTTAGGAAATTAATTAAATCCTCAAACATAACTCTTAATTCAAGAGCTTGTAACTAATACAATCATAATATAATATGAGTATAGTACATTCGTAATATTTTTTTATAATATTTACTGTTAGTGAAATATTAAGTTTGTATTTCTAATATAATATATGTTATGATACGACACTTGCACCATCCCAATCGGGAAATTGTGACTTACGCCGACACTCACGAAGGGCGCAGTACTATGACTTTACTGGAAGCCAACAGTTGGTTGGCCCTTACGGGTACAGTACTGGCCATAATTTTATCCAGTACTGGTGTAGTACTGGAAAACCAGCACTGGTAGTTTAGTGCTGATTTAGTACTGGCATTTTACTGGCTCTGTTTCAATGGCGAGCAAGGGCCAGCCAGTGTTTGTCGTAGTTATGCCTACATTGGCAGAATACGGGCATATTACGGGCTTCAATCGATATGCTAGTAAAGGCTAGCCACTGTTCCTCGTAGTTGAGCCTAGGTTGACTGAGTACTGGCATTTTACGGGCTTTGTTTCAATGGCGAGCAAGGGCCAGCTAGTGTTTGTCGTAGTTGTGTCTATAACTATTATTGTATATAGTTGACCCATCCTAGTCCGTAACTCGTTCTTCGGTTTTGGCGGCGACGCTGTCACGGTCGGTGTCGGTCAATGGTTTCGACGGTGAAAATATAGCTTCTCGTCCCACAGCCAGTGGATGATTTTTTTTTTGGGGGGGGGGGATACCCATTCAAGTCGAGTACCAGATAATGATTAGCGGCAATTAACTATAGAAGTAAATATAATGGCAGATCAACATTAACTTGATACTTGATACTGACAGTATATAAGTATAGAATATTACGGGCTCTGTTTGAAGTTTTGAACTTATAATACTTAATTTATATTTTTTATGAATAAAATGCTTTTTGGCACTTTTTCTGATTTCGTAGGTATTTAATATTACAGGACAAATATCCAGGACACTAATAAAACCAACCATCCACAATGATAAACTTTTTTCAAGCTGTTTAAATTTTCTAAATTGATATCATACATTTTATCAGTATACCTATTCCCATGCCAATGTTCGGCATAGCGCTTAGGCCTTAGGGGTAGGTATAATATAGCTGTGCAAATAATATAAATATACCGGCGTATTCAGACATCCTAAATATATAGGTATCATGTACAGCTGTTTTTTACTTACTGTGTTATAAAGGGTAATCGTTTAAGACTGAGTAGTCTGAATATCTAATTGTGTGGGTATATTACGAGTTACGATATAATATTGGTAGGTACATATTTTTGTAAAGGTTTGTTCTAGTTCTACTCTATAATGGTAGCTATTTTATAGTTTTATAGGGGTACCTTCTGATTTTAATTTTATTGTTTTTAAAACAGTATTTTGCCTTGTCTTTGTGTCAGTGTATCAAAGGTATTTCGTATACTCGTATTTGACTATAATGATTTACAATTAACTTGGTTAATATTTAAAAGCGATTTGAACCACATTTGTTTTATTTAAATGTATGTGTAACAAAATACTATTACCTAAGTATTATATTTGTATTAGCCACGATTCACTAAGTCGTACAAATTATAATATTAGTATATTCCAATACAAATATTCAAATTTCAGTTACACAGTTTCATGAAGATGACAGTTTAATAAACAAATATATTATAATATAGTATTGTATTATTAATTATTATATTGTTTAGTATAATGATTTCTGCTGTTGTTAATCAGCCAATTTTCGGAGAAAACCATAATATAACGGCTGTATGCCCCCGCCGTACGCCGCACTGCCAATGTATTATCGTTCGATCATTTCACGGCGTTCACACACTCACACGATATATACGAATACGATACACACATACGTACTACAGCGTTCACTGAACAGTGACTATAAAAAAAAAATAGTTACTATTCTCTATTTTATTATACCGTCTACGCCTGTGTAAGTGTTATAGCGCAATACGTCTTGTTAATGTTTATGAATATTGTTAAATTATGTAAACTATATTGTGTCGTCGGTTTTTAAATTTTTTTACTAACCACCCAGCTACGACGCACGTGTTGACGTAACGTACCACGTACCTACATCAAAAAAGTTAAGTTGTGCAGGTGCATTTTCGGTAAGTACATACCTATCTACTTTTTTAATTATTATCGTTCTCATTATTGTTATTAATATTATAAATTGTAACTTCGTACTAAAACTCACTGTTTACATGAATCAGAATTAATATAAAAATAATAGGTTACCTATGCTATAATATAAAAAATAGGTATTCAATTTTGTATACGCATATTGATTATTTTCATTCAATGTAATAGCCAATAGGTTTGTATAATTGTAATTAATATTTAATTCGTAGGCGTGCGCAGTCCTTGGCAGGAGGGGCAGTCATATGGTAGTTAAATCATTTTTTAAAATTAACATTTGTAATTCTTTATAATTTGACTTTATTAGAGCAAAAATTGGATTCGTAGGAGGGGCAGCTGCACACGCCTATGTTTATACCAAAATAAAAAATATTTATAAGAGTAAAGCATAATAGTTTTTTAAATTACATCAACAATTAATGTGCAGTAGGTAATTGAAGACTAAAAAAAGTTGAGACCCCCCAACCCCCTTTAATGGGTTTTAACTTTTGGTATACATGGGCATACATTGGTATGCATTTTTATATTATGTCGTCCAGTCACATATGTTAGCATGCTACTTCTAATTATATTTTAATCAATAAGATTAAGTATCATTGCATGTATGCTCATTATTTTTTCACTTTAGTATCTCTTCACATTTTTACAATACCAAGCACATTATAAAATATTACTTTATAAGTATACTTTTTAGTGATTATCTACAAAAAAAAAATAAATATTTGTTATGCCACTTACCAATTTCACCTAATGTATTTTTTTAAAATTAGGTATGCCACCTTCAGAAACTTATGTTTCAAAAGCAAATTTAGAATCGGTCAAAAGAAGCTTAGAATATAAAATCACAGAAGAGGCCAAACAAACAAGGCACTTATTTGCATCCCACAATAATATAGGAGATATTAACAAAATCATGCAAGAAGAAAACTTAGATGACATGCCCAAATTAAACTTAGAAGATTTCCAACAGTTTGATAATGAATTAAAACATAACTTGGAGTTAATAAAAAAGCTGGTAGAATTACTACTGAAACTGCACAGTTTTATTTGATTTGTAAATCTATTTTTTTATTTTTTAGAAATGTTTTATGTTGATCACCATTAAAAGTGGAGATAAATTATCTGAAAGTTTAAAAGCAGTTATTCCGAGAATAATTTCGAAGGAAGTACAATTATTATAATAATTATAATGCTTTTGGAAGGGAAACAAATGGAAGCAAGAAACTGAACTTTTCTGGGACACAATCATACTTATTAGGTATATAATATTGTTCATATTTTGTATTTTATTTTTTTAAGTGTTATTTATTTTTGATTTCAGAAACCATTACTACCAAAGACCCTAATTTAAAACTAAAGGATATTTCAAGCCAACTAAGCCGTTGGTTTTCGGGTGCTAAGGATCGTGAAGGTGGGAAGAAAGAAAGGATTTTTAAGAAAATGAAACACAGCCTTAGTAGAGAAGATAAAAGTGATTAAAATGTATTAATTGTATTTTAAAAAGGTGTTGTTTAATAAAGATTTTGAACAACTAAATTGAATTATATTTTATAAATTATTTATATCTTAGAAATACTAAAGATTGATCACTATAAGAACATTTTATTTTTTGAACTAGGCATAAACATGCTAAGTTATGTATTAATTTGGAAATTGTATTCAACTTTTTTATAGTTACCTACTATATTCTACTCATTTTATAACATATTTTTTTATATTTATACATACATAGGAATAGATATTAATATATTTATCATTGTTACATTGCATGTTGGCACAATACATAAACTGACAATTATAGATCATTAAAAATATATTATAAAATATTTATATAAGTTTTATTAGTAAGGGCATGCCAGCACAGAACCAGCAATGGTAGACCAGTCACCAGTACAGAATATTATTGCGCCAGTAATATTACTTAGTACTGCACCAATAATGTTATTCAGTACTGGTCTAAATCTGCCTGCCAGTAATATGCCAGCATTAGCCAGTACTGGCGGAATGCTGCGCCTGTTGTGGATTTCCGATTGGAATGGTCCCTTGATATAGTAATGTGGCGACCCGGCACATCTCTTTTAGATAAATGATTAAATACTTAATCAAGTCTTCCAATTATCTCCCTATTATTACAACACCGTTACCAATATGCGTTTTTTTTTTGGGGGTTAGTTAATATAATTGCATGTTTTCATGATTTCGTATTTATGCTTATTTTCTTAAAATGTTTTTATATTTTCGGTTCATCCGTTACCTACCTACATACCTACCTACCAAATGTGTAAATAAAGAATTTTTTTTGTAGACCAATTTGAATTATAATTTATTAATTTAAAAAATGTTTAATAAAAACGTTTTCATTCAGTATTTTTTTTGAATTTCAAGTGCATATTTTTGAATATTTCAGTGCATATATTTGACTGTTTTTAGTGCATACATACAGGCAAATATTTAACGCTTTTTCATTGCATTAAATTCACAGCCCTGCTAATTACTTTTACTTCCAATCATAATACCTACCACAGTTAATGTTAAATGTCAAATTGTCAACAATCAACTGCTTCTTCAACTTGATAACACTAAGAGGATGTCAGATTTTTAGCGCACCATTTATTTCTCTCTCTGACCCAATCATTTTAGTGTTTTCTTAATCGTACATTTGGTATGCTACGCGTGGGTCAAAGATGGAAAACAAATAGTGCGCTGACATCCCAACCGGCAACAAGTTTACACGAGTGAGCTGGGTATGGCTCCATCATAGATAATAAAGATATGGATAGGACGGTTGCACCCAAAAACCGTACACTTTTGATTTTAGCCAAAAACCGCACAGCTTAACGGTCATTGTATAACAAATTACCGTACATTTATAGTGGGTTAAAACGGCACGCTATTTTTAGTAAAAATAGTGAAAAGATAAGATTATATGATATGTACTATTGTTTCAATTTTGGGAAGAATTTTTACGTGACGGAGATCGTATAAAGTTTTTAAAAAACGTCGGCAGTCGGTTTCAGCCAATCAAACTTTGAAAGTTTTAATTTTTTTTAAAATTAATATTTAAAATTTTTTAATATACCTATACATTTTTTGTTTTACATTTTTTTTAAATTAATATTTTAAATTATTGAATTTATACATTTTTAAGTTGACATTTTTTTAAAATTTTTAAATAAAATTTAAAAAAAAATAGAACAAATTATTAATTGTACATATACACGTGCGTTTTTTGTTTATCGATCTTTTTGGGGTCAAAATCATAACTGTGCGGTTTTTAGATACGACAATTTCTAAAATTGTGCGGTTTTGACCTATTAAATGTGTGCGGTTTTAACCTACCAAAAGTGTGCGGTTTTGACCTGTATTTTATCAAAAGTGTGCGGTTTTTGCAGTCAACGGATAGGACATAATGGTCTTATCAGCGGTCTTCGAGGGGAACAATAAATTGAGGCCAAATAAAGTATACTTATATCGAGTATCGACTATCGACTATCAATATAAAGGGGGCCTCAATTGCCTTCCCCTCCGGGAACGCAGCCTCAAATGTATTTAACATAGGCGTGGACTATCCATATCTTTATTATCTATGGGCTTCATCCATAGCATGGATTAAGGTGTCAACAATCAAAGGATCAACTTGATAATCAAACACTTAAGTTCGGCAACCTGCAACTCAGGATCTTTTTATTCAAAGTGTCCTAATGAGTCATAAGAAGGTTAGTTAGGTAAACCTATGGTTAGTTGAAGCCAAAGAGTCAATAGGGCCTTTGCAATTCAAGATCTTTTCCTACGTAGTCGGCATTGTTAACATAACTATTCTACCTTTAAACTTTTTCGTCCCCCGTCTATCACAGCTATATACAGGTTCAGCCACTCTCATTCCACACCTCCATATGATCGGTATTCTGTCTATCAATCTCTTCTTCAGTCTTCTCGTCCATCATTTCTCCCCTAAATTAACTTCTATAGCCACTCTCACTATCTCTTATCATACAGTGGCCGAACCACCTAAACCTATTCTCTCTTGTTTTCACTACAATATGTACACTAACCTACACTACCCTTAATTAATTAATTTCTTATTCTATCCTCTTTTATACCTTAACACCTTACTTATTATTCTCATATCTGTTACTCTCACTCCACTTACCTACCCTAACCTTACATTTCTTTTTCATCTTTCCCTTTCATACACCAAACATTCTGAAATCCTGTTGACCCATTTCCTTATCTTCGCCATATCACACACTTCCTAATTCCTATTCACTCAGTCTCTAGTTACCTACAAGTCATCGTACTTGATTATCGGTGAAAATATTTAAATATCATTGAGCGAATTCCCTACTCGAAAGAATTGCTTAAAAAAATATCATACCTCACCAATTTTCTAATTTTGAACACGACTTTATTGATAGCCCGAATAGTGTTATACCAGTATAGTTACAATACAAATATTGAAAATTTTCGGGCAATACATCCCCTGATCAATTAACTATAATAAAAAAAAAACCTACTGAGAAATAAGAAAATACATACCCCGTGACGGAATCGAAATCTGCTACGAAACTTAGTCTTCGAAACACTGAAACGTTCACACATTTCAATCTGCTTATGATATATTATTCCCAGTTTGAAAATGTTCACTGACGAATACCATTTCTGAAATAACACGCATCTTGCAGTAAAATGTTCTACAATATTCTAATGACCTATGCGTTACAGTTTACAGATATTATATAAACCTACCAATAAATACCTAATATTAATTTTTATTACACAGAGTTTGTATTTTTAAATGTTGTATTCAAGGATTTATTAGTTTTATTTTTATACCTAACAAAAATTACATTTATTCACAAGTCAGTTATCAACTAGAACTCGACTACGAGTAAGACAGTGTTTGGATTGTTCGGACTGGCGTATAATTTATTATTATTATACATTGCGCCTTTGGTAGGCAGTAGTAAACGTATATGCTTCTACGTTACTTAGTTAACAGATTTTTCGCGACAATAAATATTTAATTCAAGTCTAAAAAGTAAATGTAAGACCAAAATAATATAAAAACAAACTTATGCATAAACATCGACTCTTCCAGTGAAACCTAGCTGTACTGCAGCACACACTGTCGTCGAAGAAACAGCTATCTTCATTCGTCTACATCTCGCTCCATCTCCATCTCTCTCTACATCTCGCTAATTGAAACCTATCTAGTATACAATACTAGTATCTTTATGATCTGTAATATATTCTGGTGTTCGATGAAAAAGATTGAAATAAGATAAAAATACATATTTTTTTGGTTTTGAATATGAAAGTTGTGAGATGATCGATATGAATTTTGTGAGAAATCTAGAGGTACTAGAAAACTGAGACGAGTGTGTTGAATTAAATAAATTTAAAAATTGATTAATACAACAATCGCTTAAAAATTAATTTAATTCAAATAATGAGATGAACCTTATTAGATCATTTAAATTTTCCAGAACAAGCCCCCAGTTGTTGGTCGCATGCCAATTTTAACCATATACTAGACCACAAGTTTATAGACATTCTATAATGCATTCTGCTGCCGGTGGCCCTGGGCCTAGACACTGTTGGGGAAATTATATTTCTTTAGTAATTAAATTACGATACGAATTATAAGTTACGTAGGTCCTTGTCCAATACTCGACTACCAGAATTTAAATTAAAGAATGTGATGATATACCTAGGTAACATATCGATCGATTCTAAAACAGAAACTTAACCTAGGTACAAATAATATCACAATATCAAATAGTGAAATGTGAAAATTTGAAGAAAATTTCCTATAGGTATATCCCGTAAAACCCCCAAAATAAAACGTACGTTTGAGGTGTTCTCTTAAAACCCAAATATTTAATGCCCGTATCCCGTATGCATAGAAAATGTATGTTTCACATTTAACGAAAACTAAAACTATCGTAACGGAACTGAATTACGAAGAACGTATAAAACAAAAATAATCGTCACCAAGTGATAGGTATAATCTGCTATGTACTTACAAATCATATTAAATAACATTAATCGTTATATATTTTCTTATTTTGTTAGGTAGGTATAAAAACCTACCTTCCTACTTATAAAAGCATTACCTAATCATTAATAAATAAATTAATAATTTTTAAAACATTGTGTTCAAAAAAATAAAAAAAAAAATGTGATTTTAATTAGAGTCTTATAATGTACCTACCTATATTTAAAAAATAAATAAATATAATAATAACTGTTGAACTTTTAGGGACATAATAGGTAACACATTCGTGTATGTAGTATTACACTATTTATATAGGTATATTATAGAGTATATGAGTAGGTATATTATTCATAAGTGCGCACACGTCAGGATAGGCAGTTGACCATTCCGTGAATATACTTTTATGTGTACATGGTTATACATCCCTAATCCCTATGATATAGAATATAGATATTAGGTGAACAATAGAAGTTAAGTATGTGACACTAAATTAATAGTTACCTATAACTTATAACGTTGTATTTTAATAACCTATTAATTAATATGTATTACCTAAATAACAAAATAACTAAATTAATTCGTGTTTTTTTTAAACATTTTCACGTCCCCTCCCCTTACGAAATTGTGTCACTCCTCCTTAGAGTGGTGCGCCCCTTAGGTTAAGAGCCCTTGAAATAGTGCATGTTAAAAAATCAGCCATATCCTCCCCCCCCACCCCTTGACAAAATCATTTGACTCATTTAGCTACTTTATGAATTAAGAACGATACATTGAACGTACAAAACTGTACCTACCTACATAATAGTTATCAACCTATTAACCCATCAATAATATTATATTTTTTATTGTGTACACTAATCGATTGGTATATACAAAATAACGTTAAATTATAAATAGGACGTGGATTTAAATGCATTAAAAATAAGAAAAATGCCTTAAAAATACGAATTAATGCACTTATATTACAAAGCATAATAAAATGGCCAGAAAAATTAAAAGTCCAATTTAAACGAATATAAAATAGAATTTAGATAAGTGTATAGGTAGTGTATTCGTTATATTTTGAGTTTCATTATAGCACATCAGTCGATCAGATGCTATTTAATATTTTAAAATAAAAAAATTCGACAGTAATTCCATATTGGCAAGTGTTGTTTTCTATAACTGAAGACTGAAGTTATAGTATCAAACATAATGGGTACGTAAAAAAATAGAAATATAAGAAAAAAAATTACCTTTATTTAATTGTATTTAATTTTTTTCTAATAAGTTTTTTATAAATTGACTTTATCCCATATAAATGTTCTAATTTCATTTTTCAATTCGTTGATAATATATGAAACGAATTCTTTGCTTGGAAAGCAATGTTTTAGAAAATGCCGTTTATATTTAAATAATAAATAATAATTTCTGATGCATTGATGCGGAAGAGTGAGGGGGTGGACAATCAGCCGAACCGAAATCTAACATCTTAAACACTTAATATAAACAATTTTTCACACACGCGTCATGGTATGAAAATAAAAAAATATTTATAATTCATATTTATACCGATTTTCTACCGAAAAAATAAATTACTTTAATCTCAATATTATTTATTAGTTAACGATATATTTGCTCAGAATCGTTTTTCGTTTGTTCGTTTTGTATTTTAATAATTTAACTTTTAGGGACATAATAGGTAACACATTCGTGTATGTAGTATTACACTATTTATATACCTATACGAGTATAAGTGCGCACACGTCAGGTTAGGCAGTTGACCATTCCGTGAATATTACTTTTATGTGTGCATGGTTATACGGCCCTAATCCCTATGATATAGAATATAGATATTAGGTGAATAATAGAAGTTAAGTATGTGACACTAAATTAATAGTTACCTATAACTTATAACGTTGTATTTGGAAAAAAAATTACCAGTTATTAATTAAAATTGTATCTTATGACTATTATCAGTTATAAGTCATAACATATATTTCTATAAATTAAACCAAAATATTTATATATTTATATTAAGTACCCTGTATAGGTATGCACCTATTAATTATAGTTATTCTACAAACAGGGACTGGAAAAACGACGACGGCGTTTATATCTCGCGTATTTTATACATTTCTAGTCCGGAACTAAAATATGCGCCTACAACACATGGATAGCACATTTTTCGTGACATTAAATATTTGTTAAGTCTTAAAAGTAAATGTAAGCCCCAAAAGAATATAAAAACAAACTTACTTTAATTATCGACTCCTTCGGCGGAATCCGTGACGTGTGTGAACTGCGACGCCCAAGAGGAAACGCTCCATAATACAGCCAGAACTTAGAATATTGTGATTTATGAAAAATAAAATTATACGAAATGCACTAAGTTTTTTGCTCATATCTTCTTTGCTTATTGAAATTTTAGAATTTTTAAGCGACTGTGTCTTCTGCAACGACTTTGAGATTTGCCATAGATTAAATAAATAAATGATAGATATCATACTAGGTACGTCAATATGATGAATCCACGGATATAATATAATGCAACTTTTTAGAATATTTTTATAAGAGCATATTATTGTATTTAATGAATTATTAAATAAAAATGTGATTACTGGATTTTAGAGTTAACATAAAGCCATAAGCGTATACAGTAAATTCATCAAATACTATAATACCAACTATATTTTTACAATGATGTGTGTTTTTTTTTATTAATATTTTTAATTATTTTTTCTTGTGGTCTGTGTAAACGATAAGTATTTGTAATAAAGATTCAATTTTCATATATAATATTATATTATAGGCACTCAGTATGTAATCATATGTTAATTTTTAGCTTAATTTAATTGTAGGTATTTAGTAAATAATAATAGTTACCTATATGAAATTGTGTTTTCGAATAGCAATTTATTGTTTGTATTAATACCTACACCATAATAGGGAACTAAAATTTTGTAAATGATGTACAAATGTATTTTTGGTGTTTTAAGGCTGCTGTAAGATCAATTTATGAGAATCCTTGCATTAAATTGTTATGAGGTGTATAATGTATTTATGTATATAAAAATATAAAATATAAAGATTAATAACATTATATTGTTTTAAATACTTCGCGCAAACCTAAGGTGATACCCGGCGTATAGTATAACATGCAAAAAGGTGCGTATTAAACTTGGCGTGGTGAAACGAAGACGGTCTCGCGTATTTTATACATTGCGCTATTGGGATTAAACTTATAAATGCTTCTACGTCACGTAGTTAACAGATTGTCCGTGGCAATAAATATTTAATTTAAGTCTAAAAAGTAAATGTAAAATAGTAGGTAATAATATGAAAACAAACTTACTCGTAAACATCTACTCTTCCGGTGAAACGCAGCTGGAGTGCCGCCATCGCCGAAGAAACAGCTATCTTCATCCATCTTTATCTAATCATCTCACTCCGATGAGCTGAAACTTGAAAGTATCGAAATATTTTATGAAAATAACCTGATCAAACGAAATTTGCGAGTTTGTGTTACAACTTATATCCTGTTTAACGAACTGTTCGTTTATATTTGTGGCCTATTATTTTTTTGTTCACTGAAATCAAAATATACAATATATTATATTTATAATACAATAGTATTGCTGAAATTATTAGAATTCTTAACCGTCGCCGACGAATTTCGACAATTGACGATTGCCATAGATATCATAAAATATATTATTTACTATGATAAATCCAAAGAACTTATATATTATTATATAAATACTCAGTAAACCTATACGGTATATTTATAAATCGTATGTTCTTTTACAGAAATCTTTGTCATCTGCAATGCACCTATTCTGGTTTTCTATTTCAATTATAGTTCGCATGCCAAATTTAACTATACAAACTGGTCCGCAAGTTTATAGACTTTCTAATACATTCTCCCGCCAGTGCAAATAGACAAAGTGTTTGAGAAGTTATATTTTTTTGGTACCTAATTAATTTACAATATGAATTATTATAAGTTACCTATGTAGGTACTTGTCCAAAACTCGACTACCTGCAAATCATTGGTTTTTATGGTATAGCCTTACGAAGTTCACGATTTTCGGTGTTTTACGCACCCGTACAACGCTTAAAGTTTACCGAGCTTAAGTATTACAAATTAATTTTTTTTTAATCTAGGTAAATCAACGTTTTAAAATTGATAGTGCAAAAATAATTCTGACACCCACCCATGGTGGTTTTACATAACAAGTCGAGGGATGTTTTTGATTTTAATTGTTCGAGCAAATACAGTGTGGTATACCGGGTACATATGAAAATACCAAAAATTTCAATTAGTTATAAAACATATAACTTAAAAATAAGATTGACCGCCAAGTTCAGACTTCCCTGTCGTTTTCAGTTAAAAACTAATGATTTCCGGCAATTATTTTTTGCAATATCGATCTTAATTCGTTGTAACTTGTAATTTATATACCTATTTTAAAAATATTATTCGTGGGTAATTGAAACGTCTAAAATATATTATCATATACAAATACGATAATAAACAAATAATAATAATTCAACTTAACCGGCTACGGTATTAATAATATTTAATAATATCAATATAAATATAGTATACAATATCCTAGGCTGACAAATCGTCTCCACTTAAAATCGTTTTTCGTATACTATGATATTATATCATTGAATTCAAATTTAACACTATCCATAACAGTCACCCACTTGTAACCTACTGTTCAGCAGAGTCACTTCCAATTTTTTTTTTTAGATTCTGAGGGAAGCGATGAATGTATTAATTTTACAATGATGTGTGTTTTTTTTTATTTTTTTTTTTTGTGTCTGTCATTACCTTTTAGGACAGTAAAAGTGCTTGAATTTTCTTTAACAGTAACTTTTCTGATAGTGAATCTAGTTGGTACTATGGGGGGTCAAAAGTAAAATTTTCCCAGTAGTTTTCAAAAGCGAACGTGAAAAACAAAGGAAAAACGGGAATTTTTTACGCAAAGTCCGTTTTCGAGAAAATCGATTTTGGTTTTAGGTGCAACTCTAAAACAAATGACCGTAGGTACATTAAATTTTGACTGAATGCTTATATTAGCATTTTCTATAAACCATAACATTTTCCAAATATTTTGACTATTTTGAGCTGTTTACGGACATTGTCAGTTTTCAATTTTTTTAGTTTTTTTTTTCTATAAATATCAATAAAATTTTATCTGTTGAGTAAAAAAGCTTGAAAATTTAATAGAAGGCTCCTAAGTTATTGTTTCAAAGGCAGATGAAAAAAATTAAAAATCCTTAGTCACAGTTTTTATTTATAAGCATTTAAAGTTCAAATTTTGATAAAATACTGAAACATCACGAAAAATAGCAAATTATTTTGAGTTGAGAATTCATAAAAATTTTTCTTTTTAAATCTAAGATTTGAAAATGTAATATAAGATTACTCATAAGTTTGTCTACCTTTATCAAAAAAAAAAATGTCTACAAGAAAGTCAAATTAAATTTTTATGAACGTTTGAAATTCATATTTTTACAACATTTGATATTCACTCGATTTCTCATGTAACGATTTTCCTTTTTTGTTGTAATTAAAAAACGTATGACTGTAGATACTTGAAAATTTCACTGAATGTTTATATTAGCATTTTCTATACACCATAAAATGTTGAAAATATTTTGACTCTTTTTGAGCTGTTTACGGACATAGTCAGTTTTCAATTATTTTAGTTTTTTTTTCTATAAATATCAATAAAATTTTATTTGTCGGGTAAAAAAGCGTGAAAAATTAATGCAAGGCTTCTGATATATTGGTACAATAGTAGTTGAAAAATATTAAAAATACATAGGCTCAATTTTTATTTATAAGCATTTAAAGTTAAAATTTTGACAACATTTATCAAATTTATAATTTAATAATTATTTTGTAGTTAAAAATTTATAAAATGTTCAACTTTTGTAGCTGAGGATTAAAAATTAAAACAAGGTTCCACGTAAATAGGTTATATATAAATTACTTTATTCAATATAATATCATCAAATATACTTGGTAATATCATAGGCTGACGGACCGTTTTCGCTCAGAATCGTTTTTCTTATACAATGATATTATATCATTGAATTCAAATTTAACACCATCCATTACAGTGACCCACTTGTAACCTACTGTACAGCAGAGCGACATCCACTTACCCACCTTTTTTTAATTGACCTCCCTTTTTATTTAATTCCTGATAAACGAGTTTTGGATAAGTACCTATACCTACATAATAGGTAGGTACCTGTCCTACCTATAACCTATATTAATTAAAAACTATTTTTAACACGACGTATTTACTTATTATTTTTGTCTTTTAGTTTATCTAATTTTGTATGATTAAAATATGTTTCCTTTATACCCAAATAATTTTTAAGTACCTACAAATAATATAGAACTCAATTTTATTTTAACAATAAATACTTTTATTAATACAGTGTTGACTTTGTAGATGGGTAGTAATAAATTAACTGTACATTCAGGATTACATGCATTCAGGTGAATAATTATAAGATTGCAATGATAGATGTAAGATGTTAGATGTATTGTTGATTCATCAATACGATGCTGGGTGGACTTGAGGACTTCCCATGTTCAGCGACCGGCGTCGACCCGTTTTGTGGCACAGCGGAAACTTCGTACAGCTGACTGTTCGACAAAGACACTGTAATATTATTTGAAAAATATTATTTCTACTTAATCGTAATAACTGGGTATAATGAGTTTAATATTATATTATATTACAATAAATATTAAGTACCTATATTATTAGCTTCTAATAATTGGGACGTCATTTTTGTAGATATTGATCCGGACAAAATGATCGCTAGACGCGCTAGGCCACGGTTTATGGCGTACCTATCCGATGAAATTGTTGGAGACTCTTTCAAACTGGGCAATCTGATAAACGGTGACGTGATCGTTACTTCGCCATCATAGGGTAGACCAGAATACACAAAAATGTAGGTCATCGGGCTGTCGGCTGTATGTATGATAAAGTCCTGGAAGTGGGAATTACAATAGCCCCTAAAATGCTGTTACACCTCAACCTTAATAAAAACAAAGAATGATTAAAAAATGGCAACGGAATTGGCCTACAAATCTGAAAATAAGTTTATGGACAGATAACTTCTCAACGTAATATTATGACCGATCCAATAATAACTTTCCATAGGTACATCAGACCTATGTGCGACGGCTGCTCACCAACGTATCGACATCCACCAGATAACTTTGGTAAGTTTTCAAACTATACCGCTCATTCTTGCGGAATGCTAAAGAAAATTCATTTATTAGATAAATATTATACTATAACAATTTTTAAATATAGACGTTTTCAACTCACAGTTATGCAGATGGATGTCGACCGGTTTGGGAGCGACGTCTGATACGCCACTGTTCTAATGAATTCTAACATAAATAATATATTATTATAATATTTTTATATTTTTATATAGGTACGGTTAGGTATATTAAATTAATTAAGTAGGTACTATATTAATATAGTCTATTAATTATTTTTTTACTATGCTTTTATTGTATTAAAATATACACAATGAATTATAACTTACATTATTGGACTGGACATACAGCAACGTCGAGTTGAGGTACCTGTCCATAAACACATTTTCATCAGCAAAATATAATATAAAATATAAAGTAAGGAAATGCATAAAGAAAAAACTGTATTTATTCATACAATTTTGAAATCAAAAACATTAGAACAAGATAATGCTTTCTTGATAAATTAAAAATATTTGAAGATTTTATTTGTCATACGTTTACATGGCAATAGTAAAATTCTATTAAACCTATTAGGTACGTAAACAACATTTATTAATATGACAAATATTTAAAATTTCAAAAAATGGGGACCCTTGTGTAACCCCTCACTTTGTTTTTTTGGTTAGCGCTGGGAGTTTTTGTGCAAAAACGTCGGGACCGGGTGCACATTTCTGCACAAACGATGCACAAACGTTTGGCACATTAAAAATTTCAATTTTCCAAAAAGAGGGTGTATCGTTTCAATGGCCCCCCCACTTTGTTTTTTGGATGGCGCTGGGAGTTTTTATGCACAAACGTCGGGACCTGGTGCACATTTCTGCACAAACTATGCACAAACGTTTGGCACATTCAAAAATCCAAATATTCAATGTGGGGGGGGGCTGCCGTTTCAATGCCCCCCCAGATTTTGTTTTAGGGATAGAGCTTTCAGTTTTTGTGCACAAACGATTGGACTTGGTGCACATTTCTGCCCAAACGATGCACAAACGTTTGTCGTGGTCAGAAGTTCAAATTTCGAAAGTGGGGGGGGGGGGCATTGAAATGGACCTACTCAAAATAATTTGTTAATTTTCGTGAGTTTTCCGTATTTTGTCAACATTTGAACTTTAAATGCTTATAAATAAAAAATGTGACTAAGGATTTTTAATTTTTTTCATCTGCCTTTGAAACAATAACCTAGGAGCCTTCTATTAAATTTTCAATCTTTTTTACTCAACAGATAAAATTTTATTGATATTTATAGAAAAAAAAACTAAAAAAATTTAAAATGACAATGTTCGTAAGCAGCTCAAAAAGAGTCAAAATTGTATGGTGTATATAAAATGCTAATATAAACATTCGGTGAAATTTCATGTACCTACGGCCATTTGTTTTAAAGTTACACCAAAAACCAAAATCGATTTTCTCGAAAACAGATTTTGCGTAAAAATTCCCGTTTTTCCTTAATTTTTCTTTTGTTTTTCACGTAGCTTTTGAAAACTACTAGGACTACTTTTTATTTTTGACCCCCCAAAGTACCAACTAGATTCACTTTCCTATCAGAAAAGTTACTGTTGAAGAAAATCCAAGCACTGTCCTAAAAGGTGATGACAGACACAAAAATAAAAAAAAAACACACATTATTGTAAAATCAATACATTCATCGCTTCGCTCAGAATCTAAGATAAATAAAAAATAAAAAATGAAAAAAAAACACAAATCATTATAAAATCAATACATTCGCCGCTCCGCTAGAATCTAAAAATGTCAATTATTTAATTGTTTGATTTTTTGTTTTTCGAATAATATCAAAATAATAAAACATATATCTAAAATAATATCAATATATTATAGAAGGTATATTTTCCATTTTTTTTTCGAATAATAACTTATTTAATTTTTTTTTCTTGTTGATGGGCCCCTCATTTGAACATAAAATCTAGCAAGGGAATGCAATGCATACCTTGCTTACCCTATTGTTGCGGCACTGGTGCGTTGTAAAAAATGGTTGAGAAACCAGAAACACTGCACTAGGCAATGTAATTTTACATTTTTATAATCTTCATGCATATTCTAAATGGTATAGGTATGCTAAATTAATTTTAAAACCACAAGCAATTAAATGCAGTTTTGTATAATAATATAATCAAATTTGGTTTATATATCTTGGACCCCCTATATTAGATCTTTAGATCCTTTATATTTAGTTCTGTCCAGGTACTTAAATTGCATATGTATAAATGGTTAAAAAAAATTGTAAAAATCGTCTTTTGATGTTTAAAAATGGGTATATAATTTTATACTTATAGGCTATATTTAATAATTTATTATATTCCATTATTTGAATTAAACAAAATATAACCTTGCTTATGGTTAACAATGCATTTTATAAATAAATTTCAAATAAATAAATTTTACCAGGTAAGTACGTATATGAATAATTTTTTTAATATGCAGGAAAAATATTTAATAATTTTGTAAAAAGTTTGTCTACTTGGTAAATAAATTAGTACGTGGAACATATGAATAGTATTTTTTCCTACCTTTCCATACCGATAATGGCGTATTTTCAACTGTCGTAAATGGACATCATTGCCAAATGTTAAGTCTATTTCTAATAAGAATAAGAAATCGTAAATTTTACATTATGAATTTGCCCCTAGTTCAGTGGCACAACTAGAGTTCAAATCTTGGGGGTGCTACAATTATGAACCTCACTTAAAGTAGTGGCATACGCGTAAGGTGGTCAAATTTTTTGGGGGGCTTTAGCCCTTTTAGGGGCAGACATGTAACGACTTGTGTGCCCCCACACCCTCCAATCAGCGTACAACTGCAAATATACATCATAAAATACAAATAACGTGTGACAGTCTAAGGTTTTATTAAAATATTCTATTTTTTTTTTTACTTATAAAATTAAACGTCTATTTTTTTTAGAGATTTTAAAAGCGTTTTGAAAAACAAAAGAAAAATTACAGAAAACAATTTTTACGCAACATACATTTTTGACTAAATCGATTTTGGTTTTTGGTGTAACTCTAAAACAAATAACCGTAGATACATGAAATGTTAACTGAATGTTTATATTAGAATTTTCTATACACTATAACATTTTAAAAATATTTTGACTTATTTTGAGCTGTTTACGAACATTGTCAGTTTTCAATTTTTTAGTTTTTTTTTTAATAAATATCAATAAAATTTTATTTGTTGGGTAAAAATGCGTGAAAATTTAATGCAAGGCTCCTGATATATTGTTACAGTAGCAATTGTAAAATATTAAAAATATATAGGCACACAATTTTTTCATAAGCATTTGAAGTTCGAATTTTGACAAAATTTATCAAAATCTCGAAAATTGTCAATCACTGTAATTAAAAAATTATAAAATGTTCAGTTTTTATAACTAAGGATTGAAAATTTAAAACAAAGATTCTCATAAATAGTTCATACTGTAACCAAAAAATCTAAAATATACATTAACACAGTTATTTTTTATAGACATTTTAAATTCAAATTTGGACGAAATTACATATTAAAATCAATATTAACAATTTTGGTTTTTGTTGTAATTTAAAAATATTATTCGGGGATATATGAAACTGAAAAATCAAAAAATTAAAATATGTCTTATCCATACAATCTAGTAAGGATTGAAACAAGGTTTAAAACAAGGCTCCACGTAAATATGTTATGTAAAAATTACTTTATTCACAATAATATCATCAAATATACTTGGCAATGTCATAGGCTGACTGTCCTTAAAAAAATAAACACCATTGTAAAACCATAAAAAATAAATAAAAATAACGATTTTAGTTATTTTGTTGTAATTTATAATATTAAATCAACATATAGGCTATAATAAAATATAATAGCAATATAAAATATCCAGACCGATGAACCGTCCCCGCTCAGAATCGATTTTCTTATACAATGATATTATATCATTGAATTCAAATTTAACACCATCCATTACAGTGATCCACTTGTAACCTACTATACAGCAGAGCGACATCCACTTACCTACCTTTTTTTAGTTTTTTTTTTCTACAAATATCAATAAAATGTTATTTGTTGGTTAAAAAAGCGTGAAAATTTAAGATAAGGCTCCTGGTATATCGTTCTAATAGCAATTTAAAAATATTAAAAATACATAGGCACAAATTTTTTTATAAGCATTTAAAGTTCAAATATTGACAAAATACGTAAAATTCACAAAAATAATGTGAAAATTATTTTGAGTTCGAAATTTATAAAAATTTTTCTTTTTAAATCTAAGATTTGAAAATGTAACATAAGATTCCTCATAAGTTTGTTTATTTTATTAAAAGAAAAAATAAATATTTACAAGCAAATCAATTTAAATTTTTATGAGCGTTTGAAGTTCATATTTTTACAAGATTGGATATTCACTCGATTTCTCATGAAGCAATTTTGTTATTTTGTTGCAATTCAAAAACGATTAACTTACAATACATGAAAATTTCACTGAATGTATATATTTTCATTTTCTACAGACATTGTCAGTTTTTCACTCACTAACCGTCTTCACTCAGAATCATTTTTCTTATAGAATGATATTATGTCATTGAATTCAAATTTAATACCATCCATTACAGTGACCCACTTGTAATCTACTGTACAGTAGAGCGACACCCACTTGCCCATCTTTTTTGATATGAACTTATTTGATTATTAGTTTCTGAACCCCTGTCTTTAATAATTTATTAGTAATAGGTATTCGGTACATTTCGTTTCTACCACACTACCACGTGCACATAGCGCTTAGTTAACACTATTGAATTTTACAACATAATAATAATAACACAATAAAATAATAAATAGATGACGTATTTCAATGAAATAAGCACAATTTAACCTTAACGACATAATATCGACAGATGAAAACAACGCACTATTGTATATTTGTATAATATTATAACTTATAAGAAATGTGATGGATATAAAGTCGCATATAAAACATTATTTTTATCGATATTTAAATATCGCAAAAATTATTGATTTGAATATTTTTTTAATTTAGATGGCTCATAGTTTTTAGGGGCTGAGCCCCCCCCCCCAAAAAAAAAACTACGCCTATGCCATCGTGTGATTTATCCATGAGGACCTAATCGTTTGCATAAGCCAATAATGTCATGGAGGACACTTGATATATAACTAAGTATATTTTGTCAAAATTCGAACTATAAAATGCTTATAAAAAAATGTTGTGCCTATGTATTTTTAATATTTTTCAACTCCTATTGTAGCAATATATCAGGAGCATTATTAGTTATTGTATTAAATTTTAACGCTTTTTAACCAATTACATTTTATTACCATTAATAGAAAAAAAAAACTAAAAAATGTTTAAATTAAAAATATCTGTAAACAGCTGTCAAAATATTTTGAAAATTTTATTACAGAATTTATTCTGTGTTTTTATCAAGTATAGGAATTTATTGATAAAATAAACATAATATGGTATATATTTCAATTGTATACAGTTATTCGTTTCTGAATTACAACAAAATAAGAAAACGAGTGAATATCCAATAGATATTGCAAACATTTGAACTTCGAACTCATTAAAACTTAATTTGACTATCCGTCGACCGTAGACATTTTTCTTTTGATAAAGTTAAATAAACTTATGAGAAATCTTATATTACATTTTCAAATCTTAGATTTAAAAAGAAAAATTTTTATGAATTTTTAACTAAAAATAATTTGCAAATTTTTGTGATTTTTACGTATTTTGTCAAAATTCAAACTTTAAAAACTTATAAAAAAAACATACGTGAAATTTTATTTTTAATATTTTTCAACTGCCATTGTAACAATATATTAAGAGTCTTGCATTAAATTGTCTAGCTATTTGATCCAACCAATAACATTTTATTGACATCTATAAAAAAAAAACTAAAAAAATTGGAAACTGAGTAGGTTTATACTGTATACACTCCATGATATTTTTCTGTGTGCGTTGTGTTTGTAATTAGTAATTATCAGTTAGCTATTAAAAAATTATCAAATATAGGCAATAAATTTGAGTATATGTCCAGATATTACACACTACTATGATTATTTCTTTTTAAGTAAAGTTTAAGAGACCTAATGTTTACGGTTAACGTCCTCATTATATCTAACAAAACATCAAGCTTTCATAGTTTCATTTCAAAATATGGTTCAATGTATTGGACCGCTAGAAAATAAAATTTAAAATATAATTAATGCAGATACATTGGTGATTTGTAACTGAATGGAGATTTTTGTTTTTTATTGTCTAAGAGGTACTCTTGTCGTATATATTTTAGAATTACCTGATTAAAATATAATATAACAAACTGCACAGTACAGAAAACCCACTACAGGACTACACTTGTTTCACAAAAATTACAATTTGAATTTTATTTAAACTGAACATGTTCATACAACACACATTATATAATATTTTTTATGAATACAATATATTGGACAGCACATGTGAAAAGAAAAACACACACTGCAAGTATTGAGCACCTGATGTTTTAATACAATATTAGGTATTGTAATATATATAATATATAATGTCTAGGTAATACAAGGTAATAATAAATTATAATATATAATAATAATATTCATAAAATATTTTTGTCATCTGTATGAAACAACAGTGCATTCTAAAAGATTAATCATACATATCATGTTTAATGTAATTTATAACAATTGTTTATGGGTAACTTGAATGGTGTAAACATTATTATTTTTTACAATTAAAATGACACAAGTTCAATACAAAATTATTAAATAAATATAATGCTGAGAAATATAATCTAACATATGTATATTAATAATTTATATATACACAGTTGTCATGGAATTTTAGACTGTTTTGAGTGTAATTTTGTTTGCATGCACTCTTTTACCATCTACTTTATTATGAATAAATTGCTTTAATATTTGCACACTGGACAGTAATATTGTACTGTTCATTATATTAGGACAATCAAATAAATAACTATGTACAAAGTTCACATAACATTTTCTGTATAAGGTTAAAGTTATTCTATTTATAATTACATAAGTAATTATGTTTAAGTAAATAGCGCACAGAAAGACTAAAATAAGATTTGCAAATATTTTATATAGGTATTAGTATATATATATTAGTCAGAGCCACGAGAAGGGAGCAGTGACCAATGGGGTCCTAGTTTACACCAGGTCCAGATTCAAATATCAATAATGGGTACTAAAAATCTTGCAATTTATAAAGACATGTGCACTTGACACTACAAGCACATGCCAGATTAACATGTTGAAAACTCATGGCTACAAATGGAATAAGGGTTGTGGTATGGCGTCAATCACCGAATACTTTTTGTGGCCGCCACTAACCATTATAATTATAGTGAATGTTATATTTTCAAAAAGTATTGAATCAAATAATCTTAGACTAGTGTAGAATGATAGTGAAGTATTATTTTCTTATTTTTTTTTACATTATTATTATTGTTATTAATATTCCTTTTTAAAGTTATTTATGAAAATTATAAGAATATTACCCAAATCTTAATCTTTACAATATAATAAACTTAATAAATTTTTTAAAAGCAACAATTTTAATACTTAACAAATTATATCATATTGTAGAGTTACCTATTACAATTGTACTAATAAAAATAAAAAAATGAAATATTTATAAAATAATATATAATAAACATAATAATAATTAAAATAAAAAAATGTAGATGCAGTTAATGTACATAATTAATGATGGTATAATAATAACTTTGTCATTATGGTAGTATGGTATATAAAATGTCAAAATTGTATTTCTATATTTTAATCAAGTTTGATTAATAAATTATTTACAATGTTTTGCTACCTAAATTAAACAAATTATATGTAAACCCATCACAGCCAAATAAAGCATATTTTTTTCATACAACCATTGTTTGCACATATTATACCCATTACCCACACTGCAATATGTTAGATATTATTAATTTAATTTATAACATAATATAAGAAATGAATAGCATTATACTATGATACTAACACAGCAAGATAAAAAATGTAACTTTATAATATACACTTGGATTACACAGTTTTAAACTGACGTCAAAACATAAAAAAGTTTATCAAGTGTAAATAGCCAAAGCTTAGTTGATCAATACAAAATTTTAGTAATGTCTTCAAACAAAATTAAATAACAAATGTTTGATAGTGCATGATATTGTAAAATTTTTAACTTTAAACTTATCTTTATAATGATTTTAATGGTGTAAAATGTGTTATTTAAATATAGTTTTATCAATGCTTAGTTTATGATTGTAAATACTTTTTTTTGTGACATTTTCACTACTAAAATATAAACCAAAAAACACTGGAAATCTAATTATTTTGATAAGTATGAGTATGACTATTGAATAATGATAACAATTTAACAAATTTATGGTTTTAAAAAGGAATAATATATTTTATATTTATAAAATAAAATAATCTTAAATTTCAACATAAAAATTTAATTATAAATACATTTTCAATAACAATAGCTGATTTAAGAATAAAAATGGCACTAAAATTGTAGCTATGCAATCAGTATTATTACTGAACTATAAGATGTAAGTATGTCTTTTAGTTTTTATAAGTGTATTATATAAATTTACTACTCACAATTTTAGTTTAACTCATAATGACCAAAAGTAATATTAGGTATTACAAAATAAATAATACATTTATATTACAAAGCATTCACATTTGATATTTAACCATTATTTTTTGTACAACAGTCTGCTGACGACTTTCTAGTTATTTACATTTTTGCAAATACATTAGGTTTACCTAGTCAATGCATATTAAATAAAAAATATAATTTCATTAAGAAAATCAATAAAATGTAAAATGGCAAATGATTACACAATATTATTTATTACATATTTATATTCTCCCCCAGAAATTTATTAAGAATGTTGGTTAACTATTTGGTCTTAAATAAACTTATTTATTGAAATTGGCAAATACAGCCCAAATTACGTCATTAGTAGAACCTTTCATTGACTCAACTTCTAAATCCATGTCTGATAATTCTCGTAATCTTCTAGTGGCTAATTCATAATCTTCATCATTTAGAGGAGAAAATGCACTTTCCAGTACATCTGATGCTTGAGCCAACAATAATAAAGCCAACAGTCGTTTATCCATTCTATGTGGATCATTAATCCACCGAGACAAAACAGCATCTTGCACCTAATATTTTATATCATAAAATCATAATAAGTAAATTAATATGTCAATAAATTAACAAAGGAAAAAATTGTTATGTAAAATGCAGAATACAAAAAACAATGCAATACTGAATTTATTACCTTTTTAACTAGCCTAACTTTAGCTTCATTATCTGTTAATGGATGCGTAGTCATATCAAATAAAAGAAAGTTTTGTTTTTCAGTGGTGAGAACACCTTTTTCTACTAAGTTTTTTGCTAATCGTTCTCTCACATTTTTCAGTTGATATTTGATTTTCAAAGGATTCCACGTTTCACCTGTAAATAAAAATTAAGTTAATTATGCTGCTATACTAGTTATAAATGCTGATTTTTAAAAAAAAACTTTTATATTATAACATACCACTCAAATATTCAATCCAACTTTGTATTGTTTCAGGAGGATTGGTCTCTTTGATATGTTTAAGAGCTTCATCTAACAGAACATCACCTGTAGGTGTCTCATTTTTTATAATTACTTTCCTCATTTGTAGGCTTTTTCTTCGCATTCCAGCTTTTTCTAGTTCAATTCTTTGACGAAGTGCGAGTTCAACAAGTATACATCCACGTAAGCCAGATGAAATTGAATCATTCCAAAATGATGTATACCCCTACAATATAATTATAAAAGTGAATAACATTTTGTAAATATGTAATAGTAAGCTAAATAATTTAAATTATAATTTATAATAGGTATTTAACAAAAGTGTCACTGGAATAGTTGTACTCTAATGATAATATTATTAATAATGTGCCTATGTTTGAATGGGTAAATATAATAGATTAGAAATAATGATAGGTACCCCGAAAGGTACTTAAAACTAGAGATGGGCTAAACACTTTTAATATAATATGTAAGCATAGACTTTTTGAAGTAAAAATTATGAATTTTTAAATTTAAAAATGATTTTTGTGCAGGTATCACTTTAATTTATTTTATTACTCTCTTTATCATAAATTACAGTTATGTATTAATATTTGATATATGTAAGATTATCACAAAATATTAATAATGTTGTTAAGTACTCTTGTTACAGCTAATAGAATGTCGACTGGAAGGTTAAAGATATTTATTATATCTATTACTTACACTTATCATATTAATAATGTTTAATAATTTCTTTGAACATTATTATACTTAAACTACTAATATGAAAATTTTTTCAAAAAGTGGTTGATTTAAGATTTCAGTGATATTTGAGTACTTGACAATTGTAAGATTTAAAGTTCTAGGCTACGTATAAATTTAAAAATTATCTGTGTAATTATTGTGTCTTAGACTTGTATAGTAAATATTACAGTAAAATGACATAAATTTACAATACAATGTAAAAAAATGTATTATTTATTTTGTTAATCTAGCAATTAGTACTTGTATTCAAAAGGTTAGGTAAGGTCCTTTAAATTAAAATGATCAATAGGTTAGGTCATTATTTTCCAAGTAAACAACTGTAATCAGTCTACCACTGTCAACAATACTTAAAGCCAATAAAAATATTATCATTATTAATTCATAATAATAATTTACCCATTTGATTAGAAGGAAATGTTTTTAAAAATATAATTAAATCTAACTATATAAATGTGAAATGAAAATCTTTGTACAGGGTAAACTTTGGAACTACTTATCAGATCTTCTTGATTTTTTTTTTAAACGAAAGAGTATATTACGGAGAAGGTTTCTATGACAGAAAATTTTAGGAAAATCCAAAATGTCAAAAATACAACAGTGGTGCCATCCGTCTAGAAACAAATAAACTAAATAATAAAATAAAAATTTAGTTTATTGTTGCAGATTAAAATAATAATAGTGTATTATATATTGGTTGCTATTGGTTAATCAGGCCCGGGGTATTGCACAGGGTAGATTGCCTACCTGATAATATACTGGTGCAAATCAGGATTTTTATTCAGGGCAACAGAAAAGTTAAGATAAATTTTGAACACCAAACACCGAATAGTAAAACGAATTGAACAAAGTTTGAGTCATATAGAGTTGGTACATTTAACGGGCAACTAAGTGCACGGGATCAGCTAGTATAATATAAATATCAAATATAAGTAGTGTATTGAATTATGAATTACTGAAATATCTAGAATATAGTGTACCAACATCAATATTCAACGAATATGGTGATTAAATAAGCCATACAGAATACTATGTTTGTACAACTGTTTGTAACTGGCCATTAGTAATAAATGTATGTTAAAAAGTATATAATATTGAAATGGTCATAACTCATAAGTTATGTCACATAACAAATAAAGTTATTTTTTTTTAGTACCTAAGCCTATTTGCACCAGTATTACAATATTATTATTTAAGTTAATCCTTGAGTAAATCTTTTTATTTATGGGACTACTGCCTACTTACTTTGATTGTTAAACTTAAAATAGTTTTTATCCTAGAAACAAATTGAAGTAGTATAAAACATATTAATTCTTAGCAGCATTAATTCAGTAATGAAAAGAATAGGTACTTTTATTTTGTATTCAGAATACATATTCAAATATATAAGCACATTAGTAATATTATTATTTATTACTATTAGGTAGGTACAATACTTTTTAAATAATGTAAAATAATTATTACAGTTAAGTTATAAACATTTCAATTTTATTCTGAAAAAAGTAGATAATCTAATATACAAATCTACCTAAATAAAAAAGATTATATATTCAGAATATGTATTTAAAAAATATTTTTCTAAAGTATTTAGAATTGCATTTAAGTATAAAAAAGTATTTACCTACCTAAATAGGCTTTATGCAAATACTGTACAGATTGTCTAAAATAATAATAATTAAAGAATAAGTACCTAATAAAAGTTTTAACACACATTATTGGGTACATTATTACCTATACAAATAATTCTGTATAAAATGTCACTTAATATATTTTTATTTATTGTATAAAAATAAATTCATAAAAAAAACCATTTATATAAACATTAAATAATATGCGAAAGTTATAAAATAAAATAAGTATATACCTTAGATTTTTTATTTAAATGAAATATTTTCTTTAGAAAAATATTACTATGCTAAATATTTACATAGTATAAAATGATCACAATGAATATTATGCTACCTAATAAGTACCCAACTCGACCCAACTACAATAAGCAAATATTATCTAAATTTAATGTTTTTCTTTTTTATTGTTTATGGTATTTTGAGCAAGGTAGCTATAAAAAAATACTGAGAATTATAACCATAGAAATGTGAAAGAAATTATTAGTAAATACATAAAATAAATATAAGGTATACCTATGCCTAATCTTATGCAAGTAACTAGTAAGCATAGGTGGTAATTTTGTGAAATTTTAACTGCAGAAAAAATAAAAATTGATGGTTGCAAGCTTATAATTAACTTAGAAAGTATCAATCAATAAAATCAATTGCTTTATCTGCAATTGTAAGTAATTTCTTCACAAGATATTTTTATCAATATGGGGCTACCAACCATTTAATATTTTCTATAATTGCATAAAACACGTGATATTAACTTTGATTAGTTTAAAACAAATACCTACCTAATAGAATTTTAATTTTTAGGTCTAAACTAACCAGCTGACTTGTGGCTGTTGGGCTGTAGTCGATTTATGTTGATTCATGTTGGAAAAACTTATCATAGTATCTACAACCTACAACTAATAAAAAATGATTTGGGTCAACATTGAAGCAAAATAACACATTACATCGCCTAAAAAAAATGTACTTAGACCATGCAATTTACAAAATTGGATCCATGTAACGGGATCTTAGCACAAAAGGATAAGAGTCAAAAAAAAGATATAGTTTCAAAAAAAAAATATTTGATTATTAGGAGGTACTTATCAAAAAATAAAATAAAATGGACGACAATGTTTTTGTAGGTATATACTATCGATGATTGCTTACTAATCATTTTTTTAATAGTAATACAATGTTCAATAGTGATTAGAAAAAGAGTATAAGTTCTTAGTCTATTTGATTTTTCTGGGTAGATGATACTTCATCTATTACCTTTTTGCTTGAAACAGTATTATGACTTTGGTACTCCTAGCCGGGTATTCTTATAAACATTTCAGATATATACACCTGACGAGGACTGTGAATCTTAATAGAAGTGAATGTACACCTACAAGTGCTACAACATACTAATTTGTCGTCAGTTGTCTAGCCGGGTATTATTCGTGTAAACATTTCAGACGTATACACCTGACGGGGACCACGAATCTTAATAGAAGTGAACGTACACCTACAATATACCTCTTTGTCTTTGAGACCAAGCAGCAGCACTTCTTCCATTAACGTGAGACGTGTCTCTTTAGAGTCACCGTCGTCGATGTCTTCCTCGTAGTCGAGTTTGTCGGCCGCCGACTGGCCGTTCTCCTTGGAAACGCCGTCCGCGCTGTCTCTGTTGACGTTGCGCCTTTGCACCAGACCGTCGGCGCGGCTCATCATCTTGGCGGACCGTTTGTGGGTACTCGTCTGCGGTCACCCGGAAATCACGTCGGAAACGAAATTTCCGCGATAAAAAAACCCAAACCCAACGTCCCGAAAAACGTACGTCGCCGTGCAAAAGTGTTAGACTATATCGTGCGTTTTCACTTTTCGACGCGAATGCGAATTCCGCGAGGGCGAGAGCGCACAATTATTGATAAGGAATAGTTGGATTTTTTTGTTGACGTCTACACAATTGCAGCAATGGCATATAAATTATAATAATAATAATAATATCGTACGGTGATATCACAATAATATAATACGTTTTTTCACCGCCCCTTCCCCTGCGCACAAATACCAAAACTGAAAACTACAGTCGTAGACGGACGGTTGTTGTTAGATCGTTCTGTGCTTCTGTTTCTGTGGTTCAAGCGAGATGATAACACATTAACACGGCGTGGAAGACGTCTGTTATCACAATATCGCATTATCGCGTCGTGCAAACTGCAAACGACTTCGAATGTCCAGACTGCCGCGGTCGCGGAACGTTTATTATTATTATAGCTGTTATTTTATCATTATTTACAGTAGAATTTTCGCGGACTACGCGATCTGTGATCGATCATTTTCCACGAACATGGCATGGAATACAATTATGAATGTAATCTCACGCGTGATTATAATTAAATTAAATAATACAGTATTATATAATCAATCAGGCCTCAGGGTATTATTGTGGTATTATAAACGTTCAGATATTTATATTGCTGACACCAAGGCTGGGCATTGGTTTTTTTTTTAACTCAGTTAAGTTAAGGTAATATGTAACAATAACAAAAAGTTAAAAGTTAAAGTTAATTTAACTATAGATTAACTCAGTTAAGTTAAAAGTTAATACACACTTTTTGTTAACTTTTTATAAAGTTAAAAAAAAGTTAATTTGTTTATACAACGCTTGGGTACTTAATTTTTTTCCTATACAAAACTAAATTATAGACTATAGTGTTTATACTTTATACAGTATCATATAAGTTAGATTAGATTTTAACTTTAAACAATTTATGGTAAATTTTTTTTGACATGAAAACAAAATAAATTAACTTCACTTATTTCTTAAAATGAAAAAATAACTCGTTAATTAAAAAAGAAATTTAATAAATTAACAGTTAAATTAATGAAAAGCCAAAAGTAACTAGTTAGGTTAAAAAGTAAAAATAAAATTAACTCTTTAACTTAACTTTAACTTTTTACTCGTTTATGCCCAGCTTTGGCTGACACCATGGTCACGACGAAATAAAGTATAAACAGATATAATTATAATTTACTATATTATTGAATTATTGTTGTTTATTGTATATACAGATTACGGGCACAAAACAGCTGCGTCCGTGTGATATTATGGAATAGAAATGACATGGTGGGCGGGTGACGGCCCGCAAAAGGTTCCACTGTTATCATAAACACTCATAATTTAATGTTTTCAGCGCTACCAGTGGTTTTATTTAGCGTCACATTTTGTATCTCAGTCCAAGTTTTATACAGATGGCGCTGTAAACTCTTAATTATGATGGCGACCCCCCGCATTTGCCTCTTGCACGGTCTTAGAAGATATCTAAGACCGTGGCCTCTTGTAAATACTTTCCAGGCCACTGATAAGCTGGCAAGCTGCTCGTTTACACTTTACAGTCCATTATATTATCTTAGTCCGTGGTGTGCAGCTGCAGGCTGCGACCCACAGTTATAGATAATAAAGTTTACTTTAAATATTTATTATCTTCAGCCAGTGGCGTACGCAGGATTTTTCAATGGGGGGGGGGGGGGGGGCTTCAAAATTAGTTACAATTTTATTTTTATTTTGTCCAGTCTAATAATTTCAGACGTATATTCGAGGTATTTTAAAATGTTTGTAATTTCTCAACTTTTCTGGTAGAAAAAATGCTCTGATCATAAATTTTGATGCTTGATGTATCTTTTTGGAAGCTCTGCAGTGTTTTTCAAAATAATTGGAGAAAAAAAAATGAAAATTTATTAAAATTGTTTGGTAACCAGCTTGGTTATACCGTCCTCACTTGGATTATATTTGATTTATTAAAATTTTTTTTTTCTAACAATGTCAATAAAAAATTATTTATCCGGTCAAAAAGCTTAAAAATGTTATACGTAAGTTTTTATTAAAGCTAAAATATTAACATAGGCATTATGGTTATTTTTTATAAGCATTTAAAGTTCGAATTTCGTCAAAACCACAGTTAATTTGTAGTTCAAAACTTATAAAATATTAAATGTTTATAGCTAAGGCTAAACAATTTAATACAGTCTTTCATACAAGTAGTTCATACTTTTACCGAAAAATTGCAGATCATTTTAGGAAATTTGGTATGCAAATACAATGTTTTTCAAAAATGAATTCATTCTGGTAAGACGTATATGAAATTTACGTCTTTCTTACTATAGTTGACAGTTGAAACTTGATAAATATTTATTTTTTTAAGTAATAATAATACCGGCAATGGGGAGGGCTTCAGCTTGTTAGCCCCCCCCCCCCCCCCGCGGACGCCACTGTCTTCAGCCGAGGACACAACTTACTACTAAGTAATGACAATATTACTGAGTACAGACCTTAGATCATATACATTGTATATGATCTAAGGTACAGACAGTACAGTGACCAGTGATAACTGACAAGTCGAAAAACTTGAGTCTTAAATCGGCATTGATAACACATTATGCATTTATGCCCGATCCAAGCTGGTGTATCAATACACCTTGGCCCGATCCACGCACATAGATGCCACTTGAGGCTGGATCAGTGTGACCACGTGCACCATCGACAGTCCTCCTCCCAACATACAGGCACACACATAGTTTTTTTTCGAAATTATGGAGAAGAAAAAAAAACAGAACGAACAATAAATAATAATCAAAATCAAATAGCAAAAATATTTTAATACAATTATGCAGTGATAAATGATAATTCCGGGATGATAATAATGATATTATAATGTTTTTGTAATCCTACTAGAAAATACTCAATACTCCTCCAGTAATCCGAATATAATTATCGCCTTACGTTTTTTCTTACAATTGCGTTGACTGACACCCTATAAAAAGACTTCTTAAAAATATAATAATAAAATTAACGTGTAATAATGCATGCAATAATGAATCATTATTTTAGTAAATAAGGTGAGTTGCATACATCTCAATCATCTCGTATTGGTTCATTACCGATTTGTCATGCGTCATTATTATTGACTCTTTTGTTTCTAATTTTATTTTGTTGCTTTACATGGCCTTCCAGGATAAAGTCGCGAAGTAGGGGACGTTTAATAATTATCATTATGGTGTGAACAGTCATTACAAAGCAATTCATAATGGTGTGTGAAAATCCGGCTTTTAATTTCGATTTTTGGAATGAGATCAACCATGATTCTGTTGTGGAAGTCACTTGTTTAATGCCCAATAGTATTTCAATACCATTAACAGTTTCAACAAGCACATCTTTGCACGAGTTAAAAGAGGTTTGTTAGTCACTATACACATTTAAGTATTTAAGTGTCACAACACACACTACAATGTCATTTTATAGGAATTATGGGAAGAGGCAGTCAAATATCCCTTGCACGGTATGTTGCACGACTCAAGCAGTTACAGTATATCTTATGTCAATGCTATGGCCCAACGAGAAATGCTTGTGGATGAGAATAAGAGACTGTGTGATGTACGACCATTTTTAGCAGTCCTCAACATTGTAGAACGTCAAGAAGATAAAGCAGACAATGTACTTAATGCCCAAATAAGTAATCTCATTGGGAAAGGTATGTGTCACTATCATTTTACCATGATACAAGTACAATGTATAAATCTATAGCATTTTATTATTTATGTAGGTCTAATGGAATTTGATTCATTGAAAAGTTCAGAAGTAAATCAGTTTCGTGGAAAAATGAAAGCATTAGCTGATCAAATGCAAGCTAATCGAAGACGACAAAGTTGGTTAGAACGACTTTTGTATCAATTTGCACCACGCTTAGCTGCTTCTACTTTATCTTCTAATGTCTTGCCTACTACAGTAACAAGGAGGCTAAGAGATGATAATTTTTCAGTTGTAATAAAATTTGATAACACGGAGGTATATTTAAAAATTAAATGTGTATTTTAGTGTTACATAAATCAAAATATTTTTGTTATTTTTAGACTACATTTACATTTAATGTGGGTCTTACAACGACACCTGACCAACTGATGATGCAAATACTAAATAAACGTGCAATGACATTAAAAACTAGAAATGAAAAGTGTTCAGATTTTACTCTTAAAGTTTGTGGCCGAGAAGAATACATTGTTGGTCTACATCCTTTAATAGATTTTGCCTATATACAAGATAGCCTGTCTCAAGATCTCAACCCAATTTTGATTGCTGTTTCTAAGTTTAATGTTCCAGGTAGTTAACTATTATTATTGTTACTGTTGTTGTTAATCATAACAGATAAAATATTTTAGTTCCAGAAGAAGTTAACAAAGACCAGACTGAATACATTGAGCAAAATAAGACTCGTACTACATTAACATTACGTAAAAAGACTAAACACAAATTGTCATTTGATATTGATGAGCAATTTAAGTTCAAAGTGAACTATATTAGTAAATTAAACTGTGATGTTACCAGAACTGTTGAAGTTGGAATCGAAGCGGCTTTGTTTCATGGGGGTAAAGCGTTGTGCGAGTGTGTTAGGACGTCTGAAAAGATTGTTAACAACGGTGACTGTACATGGGACGAAGAACTAGAATTTGATATGAGTATAGCTGACATACCACGGATGGCTCGTTTATGTTTAGTAGTATATGAAGTCTCCAAAACATCGAAAGGACTAAGAACTAGACGCATTAAAGAATCCAAACAAGTAAATCTAAATTATAATAAATAAATGCTTGAACATTTTTATTTAAATTATGATTTGAAGGAAATGTTTGTAACACCAATGGACTGGGTCAACACAACTGTATATGACTTTAAAAATCAGCTAAAAAGTGGGTCAATTACGTTGTATATGTGGACATATGCTGATGATTTGCAAAATGAAGACTTGTTACACCCACTTGGTACTGTTGTGTCTAATCCAAATGTTGAACAAACAACAGCATTAACTATAACTTTTCATAGGTTTGAAATTATTTTTTAATATTTAATCTCAAAAACTAATGTGGCTTTAATCATTTTTAGTTATCAACCAGCTGAGCACGTAATAGTGTATCCAAGTTTGGATAAATTACGAGAGTTAGCTGATAAAAAAGGGAAAGATGACTTAAAAGATCAAGCAGTTGGAGATTCACAATCACTAAAAACTTATTTAGATCAAATAAAGTAAGATAAAACCTTAAATGTTATTATACTCTGTCCAACGAGAAAGTGCAACTCGCTCGCACATCCATATGAACGCGCTTCACAGTCTCGAGATCTAATTTCCCCCACCATGCGGTCACTGCTGCCGCCTGTCGTGTGTCGTAACATGTTTACTAAATATACCATGTGCGGCGGTGGAGCGTGCTCGTTGACAGATCAACAGCTTGTAGGTGGCACTACGTGAGTCTGGTGGTGGAAGATGAGCGGACTACAACGAGTTTTGGTCGCCGCCTAGTTGCGCTCTCTCGTTAGACAGAGTATAGTAGTTAATAAAATAATATTCATTATACTATTTTAAATTAATTTTTAGGACAATGGCCGAGCGTGGGGAACCTTTAGATGAAATGCATGAACAGGATCGAAAGAAACTGTGGCGGCATAGGTATCATATATTGCAATCAGTACCTGGACTTTTAGCTAAACTTTTAGACTGTGTGGAATGGGGTATACGGTGGGAAGTAGCTGAAGCTACCTCATTGGTCTCCAGGTGGCCTCTTTTAGGACCACAGCAGGCTTTGGAATTGCTAGACTATGCTTATGCTGACCAAGTAGTTCGAAGTTTTGCCGTTAAATGCTTACAAATACTAAGGTAAGTAGATATTCCCTAAAAATTAATAGTAAATCAATAATACTGTTATTTTAGTGATGAAGATCTTTCATTGTTTCTTTTACAACTGGTCCAAGCTCTGAAACATGAATCTTATTTATGCTGTGACCTAGTAGAATTTTTGCTTACAAGAGCATTACAAAATCAAAAAATTGGCCATTACTTATTTTGGCATCTCAGGTATATAAATTATGAACATTTTTATTGATGGCGTGACACTAGCATTATTATTTTATTTATTAGATCAGAAATGCAAGTGGCGTCTGTGTCTGTACGCTTCGGTTTAATGTTGGAAGCATATTGCCGAGGATCCATTGAACATATGAAAACATTAATTAGACAAATGGATTTTTTGGAAAAACTGAAAAAGACCACAGAGTTAGTAAGGCAGCGTCGCGACAAAGAAAAAGCTCGGTCTTTTTTACAAGAATATTTTCAAGAAGGACATTGCATTGAAGCTATGTCATCTGTGCATAGTCCTTTAGATCCCAGTTATAAGTGCAAAAGAGTTAGGTATGTTGAATTTGTACAGTTAATGGCTATAAATTATAGTATAAAATAATTGTCTTATCTAATGTCATAATATAGAACTGAAAAGTGTCGCGTGATGGATAGCAAAATGAAACCTTTATGGATAGTTTTTGAAAATGTTGATTCACATGGCGATGACATTTACGTTATATTTAAAAATGGTGACGATTTGAGGCAAGATATGCTTGCTTTACAGATGATACGTATTATGGACAAACTATGGAAAAATGAAGGGTTGGATTTGAGGTAAGTTCTCAGCTGTGTAAGAACAGGTTAAAATATTAAAATTTTAGGAAACGTTTTTTTTTTTTAAATTCCACTAGTATATATAATAATAATAATAATTATAATTAATATTAATTATAATATGGAACAGACATTTTAAAATATAGTTATAGATTATACTTATTTTATTATAAGCTAATGGAGATTAAAATATAGGGAATATCCCTAATACCATCGTTGTAATATTTATTTACACAGGTGTTTTAATTAATTGTTTTGTCCATGTCAAAACTTTTGCTGCTAGTTACATCACACCAATAGTATTTTATGTAAACATTTTAAAGTTCCCATGTGATTAGAATTAAAATAAAAAACTAACAAAATATTACATATTATTCAATTAAAAATGTACACATAATTAATCACAATTGTCAGATTTTAAATATACTCATTTCTTACAAATATGTGTTACAGAAAGTTCTGAGCCCTGGACTTTATACGTACTATTCTATATTACTACATTTTATTTAATACTTTGTGAACTGAACTTGATGATATTTAATTATATTATTAATTAATAATTTATATATATATGTATAAATGGAGCGTGAAAAATGTCGTTACCTCATCAACCGAGTCCAATTTGGCTCAAATTTTTCTTAAGATATTTGTAAATGCCAGGAGAAGGTTTTTACGAAAGAAAATTTTAGGAAATCTGGATGTAAAAAATACAACAGTTGGTTAATGGGGCATGTTTGTTGATTTGTATTATTATATTTTGTCAATATATATATATTTAAATAAATGTTTGTGTGTAGATTAGACCTCTGAGAACACAGGCTAATTTAAAAATGGTTAAATTTGGTTTTTTAGTTTGGATATTTTATTCATAAATATTTTAACAAAATACCATATTACATTAATCTTCATTTATCAATTTACCTACAATTTAATTTATTTCAGGATGAATCCATATCAATGTATATCGACAGATAACCGTGTGGGTATGATTGAAGTGGTGTTGAATGCAGAAACCATAGCTAATATTCAAAAAGAAAAAGGAATGTTTTCAGCAACATCTGCTTTTAAAAAGGGATCGTTATTAGGTAAGATTGTATAGTAAAATGTAATTACCAAAAATGTAAACAATTTTTTCAATGCAAATATTATCAGCATGGTTAAAAGACTACAATCAAACAGAACAGTCATTGCAAAAGGCAATTGAAGAATTTACCTTTTCATGTGCTGGCTACTGTGTGGCTACCTATGTATTGGGTGTTGCTGATCGCCATTCCGATAATATTATGGTCAAAAAAACAGGCCAAGTATGTATATTTAAATATCATAACTTAACAAATATTTCTTAATATGTTTTATTGTACTTTTTCTAGCTATTTCACATTGATTTTGGTCACATTCTTGGTCATTTCAAAGAGAAATTTGGTTTCCGTCGCGAACGTGTACCATTTGTGTTGACCCATGACTTTGTGCATGTTATTAATAAAGGCCAGACTAGAAAAGAGGCCCTCGAATTCCAAATGTTCCAGAATTACTGTGAAAAGGTAAATTTAGTACCTAATAAGTCATTTTCAAACTATATAACTAAAGCTATATTGGTCATAAAATGTGTTTTATACATTTTTTTGTTTCAGGCCTTTCTAATATTAAGGAGACATGGCTCATTAATACTTTCTCTTTTCGCAATGATGATTTCAACTGGTCTGCCTGAATTGGGTTCCGAAAAAGATCTCAATTATTTACGCGAGACACTTGTAATGGACCTATCAGAAAATGATGCTAAAATGCATTTCCGATCCAAGTTTGAAGAAGCATTAGGCAATTCGTGGAAGACATCACTTAATTGGGCATCTCATAATTTAGCAAAAAACAACAAACAATGACAAAAGTTTCTAATTGGCTTGGAGCTGGCCATACTGCCGTAATTTCAGTTTGAGCTTATTAATACTGTGTTTTCCTATATAATAGTAGACAAATTGTATTTAAATTTTAAAACAAATGTTTAATTTGTAAATGGGAGAGAAAGACGTAATTGATATTATTATGGTTACCTCAGTACGATTTTTTTCTAAGTACATAAGTGTATAAATTATTTTTAATACATTTAAAAACATGCAATATTAATATATTATTATCAATTATTATAATAGAACTATACCAATATAGGTAAACATAATTTATTTAATTTGTGTAATATATTCAACATTGAACATTGTTGGAATTAGATTGAAGTAAATTACAACTGTCCACTGGACTGTTTTTCTTGATAGTATTATTCATATTACCACAGATTATAAAATCTGTGATATTACCATAAGTCCATAACTTACAGGTTAGGCAGGTCTGCAAATCTGTATGGATTTCAGATCTACTCACCGTGTTAATAAAACTAAATAAAAGCATACATACTAATTACTAATATGTCTTAATTAAAAACAAAAAGAAATTTAATTAAAATATTGTAATATTTTACAAAATATAATAGTATTAAAATGATAAATCTTTAAATTTTCTAGTTGTTTAATAATACTTTTATTCTGTATATTTGTCTAACTTTTGTGGTTGATTAATTTTGTTTTCAAATTGAAGGTTAAAATTAATTTGAAATTTACTTTTTTATTAATATTTTATTTTTACAATAATATTTTTACGTGAACAGATACCATTGATGTTTTAAGTATAAACAACTAAAGGGTTCGTCCCGCACTGTAAATAAAAATAAAACGAATACAAAATATTTCCTACTACCACTTTTATCACAAATTGCATCTTCTAGGCTATAATATATGAGAGTCAATAACCATAATATTTGTTAAAAGAAATAATTCAAATTATTAATATTTATTATAACTTAACTACTCTTCTTTAAATAGTTTAAATCAACTCCCTCACATGAATCCATATAAAAATACTAATTTTTGTAAGCCAGTAAAATGGGTCGGTTGCCGTCCCATTATTAATTTTATAGAATTGAAACTTTGAATAACAATTAACATATTTAATATACCTACAAGATACAAGGCTACAGTGGGGATGGTGATTATACCATGATAATATACAGATTTTTAAGTTTGAACTTTGATTAATATCTTTTGTATCAGTTATTGAATATTGTTTAAAAATGTTTGGACATAGCTGAAATCTTAGAACCAGTACCTATCAATTTGGAAGTCAATAGATTAATTCATGACTTTATTACTAAATTTAATGTAATGATTACTAAAATTTAGGTTTGGTGAATTTAAAGTTGAATAATCTAAATATTATTACAATTTAAATCATTTACCTGTTCCAAACTGTTTATATTTAATTTTACTTTATACACGCTCTTCATTTTTATGATGGCATATTTTTAGCAAGCTAAAGATTTGAAACTTACAATATTATTAGGATTGGTGGTTTGAGGTAACTAGTGCAGCACAGCATAAAAATAATTTTAATCTAAAAATCCTATATCTTTTTTCATAGATGCATTGTAATTTTATCTTGTAAAACCTTCACATTTTTTCATTTTCCCCTCCCTGTTGGTACCGGTTTTACTATTTTATGCTTTTTAGGCCCTTGATTCTAGTTGATCTAGTAATAAATTGGCAAGTTCAATTTATTAGTTATAATATATTAGTTACCTACACAGCAAACATTATTCTCATTTTCAAATCTTTTAATTTTCGTTTTGAAATATAAAATCAATATTATTTTGAGCGATTTTTAAATGGAAATACTCATTGTTCGTGTGGTACTGCAGCTCATGATATTATACTAATTAATTAAGTTTATTATGTTATGCTAAAGGCTATAGATGACGACCGCGATTAGGAAGTCAACAACTGTCAAAAAGTACTTTTTATAATTGTGCTGACGACGGACAAGTTACGAGTTTACGCTTCGATCTTATTAAATAATTAACAATATTGTTCGCTGCAGTGCTACACTGTATTCTTATCAAAGCGATAATAATATTATTGTTTTACATTTTTTACCTACTTTGTCTGATAACTGATACCGAAAATTTGAATAATAATATATTATATTATTTTCAATTTTGCAAGTGAAACCGCGTAATTTTACTGACTACTGTTTCCATCGTTTAGAATCCAAAATTTCCAAATAACGCGAACCACCTATATGTTTACGTAACATCAACATGGGTGATGTCCAATGGCCGTGGCAATACAGCTTCCCACCATTCTTCACGTAAGTTCGTTCGATAAGTGTCCAAATACGACAATATTTATGTAATGTTTGATGTATTTGTAATTACTACTGGTCGGTTATCGTTAACAGTATCCAGCCAAACGCGGAGACAAGACAGAAGCAATTAGACGCTTGGAGGACATTGCTATTGGATTATTGTCGCACGCAGAAAGTGTGTGTTATTGATGTACGCGAAGGAGACCTATTGCCTGTTTTCAACAATACTACCATATCCAGTAGGTGTATATTTCACATATTGTCACTATAAAATTCCAAGAGCAGATCTGAATCTAGACCCAATGGCCAATAAGGAATGGTGATTGATTTCATCCGTTTTTTACAGTTAATACTGCTTGTTATATTAGGATCCAGTTAAACACTTGCATAGCTGTATCCCATTCTTTTGACAAATGTTAAAAAACAGTTACAATTGCATTGAATTTGAAACAAATGAAAAAAGAAATTCAAATGTTTCTTATATTCACAATGATTTTAAAGTTTTATAATAAAATAATGATCAATAACATTATCAACATCCATTACTTATAAATTATAAGTCATATCAGCTAGTGTCAACTTAAGTAAATACTAAATACATCTTGACATGAATTAATCGGCTCTTAAATCATATATAAATATGTAATACAACAATATAAGATATCGCAGCGGCTTGCGCTTCTTGTTTTTACCTAACTACCTAAGTAATTTTAATTTTCATGTTTTGTTTTGGTTTTCTCAAAAAAATTATCATTAATTCATTGAATACAAGTTTATCCGCGTTGGATCATTAAATACTCGTTAATATACTCGTACCTATAAATTATAACCTATATAATACAATAATGTTCATACACTCTTTATTTCATAATTAATTAATTTGTAGTTCTTGCGTTATATCAGTTTTCCATACACCTACCTATGGAAAGTAGATAATAACCATTATTTTAAGTGTATACATTAAATTTCAATTAGTGTTTTGATTTTATCTTTTCGTATGTTATTAATTTTTGTTATACGTTATACTGTTACTCAGCACTCAGCACTCATTATAAAATTATTTGGTATATATATAATATATATATATAGGTATGCTTGAAAACGATCACGTTTACCTGCATAGTGCATATAGCTTTCGTCTCGTAGGAATTTGCTTAAGTTTTCACCAACTATTTTTTCAACAGTAAGTAATATACTAACTAAAGAAAATTGTTGCCCGTTGTACAATGTATTTTGTACTTTACAAAAAACATGATATTATGTTTTATATGATACATATCTAAATTATCATCATGCGTTTATTTGACACTGACTTAGGTATAAAAATAGAAGGAAATTGATTTTGAGTGTAATTCAGCTTGTTGTTTTATTATTATATATGAAAAAGATTCTCTTCACACAGTTGAAAAATATATTATAACAGTAGGTATTATGTTTTAATGAATTTATGTTTGTGTTTATATTTCTACAGCACGCTTTTTTCGTTAAGTGTATATCATATACATTATATTATATCAAAGCTCTTAAATCTGATTGAAATCATTGGCTGCACTCTGCATTAGGCAATTAACTCTGTTGACTCAATTTTGAATTTTGTAATAGAAAATATTTATCAAGTTAATGTTGTTTCAAACCAATAGCTATATAATTAATTGTAAGTACACCATTTTATTCATATTTTTATACGAAAATATAAATCAATTAAAAATATTTTCAAATTGCTACTCATTATATAATATTTCTATCCATCCGTTCGAATGAGTCGTATTACTAACAAACCTCGGTTGTGTACGATGTAGGTACCTCGTTAAAATATGCGACAAAAGTATTGTAATATTATATTTCAGTAACGCCCATAATATTCTTTACCATAATTTGCTGGCCTTTTATTTTATCTTCGCCAGTTTATAACAAATTTGTCAAAAATGTTTTACTTTTTATCTTTAATACCTAACACTAATAACGGAAATAACGATATGATCGCGTGGAAGGCTATAAAATGTTGGAAAATCATAAAGCTGAATTAGTATAATAATATAATATTAATGAAAAGTATTTTTCGTCTTCAGGAAAACTGTCACCTGATGCGATCATGACGGTTTTAGGCGTTCTACAGAAGACGGGAAATGCCGAACCGCTTGACAAGACTAGAACAAGGTACAAAGATTTTAATATTAACATTGATTAAGTATACTTAATAAATTATATTACACAGTATGGTGATGCCTACGCACTTGTGCCTACAAACAAGTTAGAAAAGCTTTTAGAATGACGTCTTGCTTTTTTTTTGAGAACGAATCGGTTTATCGTGCACAACTTTCCATCCATTCCGAGTCCATATATTAGTAATAGATTAATTCGCTGGTTTGCTTGATTCATACTGTGTATTTATATGCATACGCGTAAAATCTACGAGTGTGTGACTAAGTGACTCTAATGACTCTAATATACTCTATATGTATATTGGTCTACTAATATGTTATATATTTACTCTACGGTAGGTATTACCTGCCCATGGCTTATGTCGAGAAAGTTTGACGAAAATAAAATCCGAAATGATCCTTTTGAGAATTCGACTATTCGAGCGTCATGCGTTAGAATGTTTTGGCCGGTCTCTCGGCGAGTCGTTATACGAAATTTTTGAGATTTCAAATCATTGTGACACGATAACACACGCGTTGGAATTTCACGCTCGCAGCAATACAAATGCCTGCTGTTTAGACTTTTTGGAGTCGAAAGTCAAATTATCGGACCAGTATTGCCTATATCCATATAAGTACCTATACTAAATATACTCACATTTTATTAAATTATAGTCAGTGTTGATACTTTGCGGAGTGAATATGTTGTTTGTTTAAAATAAAACATTTCATTTTTAGGTGGAATGTTTATTGGCACACGTTGGACGAATGGGCGTCGATAGTGTACAAATGGGCTCAGGACAACGCCATGCTCAACACGGTGTGTACGTTCTACGAGATAGCCAGCGACAGTGGTGGTAATATAATATTATAATCAAACTATCTGTTTTTAAAATTTAGGGAAGCGCGGGATTATAGTCTGAACTTTAAATCAAATCTGAGATAATATTATAAACTATGATATATTATATTATAACGCCGGGGGCGTAATTAAGAGGATGATGATTGTGATATATTCCCCCCTCCAGAGCCTTCATAATATATACAAACCACTGTACTTGAAAATTTAGTATTTTGTGTAAAAAATGTATCACATGACAAATTCCTAATTAACGCTAAGTTTAAGACTTTTTTGCACGTATGCAATATACACGTATGGAAATATAGATATATATTATACAGTGGCGAAACAAAATTAAAATGTCTCAGTCTCACAATCAAACGTAATATTTACCCGCGTGTAGACACCTTAGACAGTTGGATCTGTTATAGTATTTTACAATTTACATGCGGTTGTTCGTTGTCCGTCAAAGTATTCAGTTTTAATTTTTTTTTTTTGTGTCGACAATTTTATAGATCTGAACGGTATTGATGACGGTGTACTGACCAAAGCTTTGCGGGTGTTGGAGCGACGTCAACAGGCGGAAATACTTACGCTGGACGGAGGATCGGGCGTGAAATTTTTCTCATAGACGTGAAACTCCGGGATCAGCTGCCATGTATCACACAGTACCGGCTATATTATACCTGAACAATATGCCGTATATGTATCTGTGTGCGACGATAATATAAGTACCTATATAGCGTATGCGGTGGAGCATATTGTGTTGTATAGATATATAATAGGTATGTTTACGATGATAATAAGATAATAATATAATATAAGACTATACGCTGTATAATAATCGATCATGTTTATTTAGTTTTTTTTGTTTATCCATCGATTAATTAAAAAAAAAAAAAATTAACAAACCACTTTTCACTATGTGTTTGAGTTTACAAAATGGTACTCACTAATATGTTATGTATATTATGTAATCGTATAATAATTAATTAAATATATTTAAAAACAAAAAAATCACAGTTAAATAATAAAAACTATATTTATCTAACGAAATGTTACACATACATATAATGTTTATCATATTTTTACAACCATGATGACAAATTAATGGTAATTGGTTTTCATAACATATATTTTTAAACCGAGACGCGAGTGTGTGTTTGTGTACACATTCGTTAGAAGAATGTGCGTTTTTTTAGCGAAAAAACAATATACAGTTTTCGAATGAAACAAATCCAATACGCTTATCACTATCTGCTAAGCTTATAACTGGTTCCTTTATATGTACATATATAATTAATTATATTTTATATAATATCCAATTAAAAACACGATTTGTTTGATATATAATAAGACGTTAAGCTTACAAAATATCTTCAATATATATAACGGAACTATAGTATATATAATTAAATATAATTAGCTGCTAAATTGACTACTCAACAGTAATGGCGCTAAAATAAATATATATATTTACATATATTGTAAATTCCTTATAATTACAATAATTATATCATATTACTTTTCCAAACAAACCAGAAGGGACAATAATTTACCGATTAAAATAATTGAACAACGAGCGAACTGATGCAGATCAAAGGATTCCTACTTTTGAGCAACAAACAATAATAATTTAAAACAACTCAATTCATAATTTTTGGCACGTACACCTCAGTCGTTAAAGGCAAACCGCAGAGCTTAAATAAAATATTATTATTTTCTTTTTTACACAAACATTAATAATATAACTTAAAAAAAAAAATATACAATAGGAACTGTTTCGTTTAAATATTGGCGTGAGGAATAATTAAATTATTACATGTATACGAAAAACACTGGGAAGACTCTGAACAAAGTTATACAACATGAAATTAATAATAATAATAAAAATAATAATAAAGAAAGAAAAAACACGGGGAAGATATTATATTAAGTCGTTCGGTAAGTTGAACACTATTTGAGCGCATTTGCGCATGAAATTGGTAACTCGCCAGACATTTCGTCGTGTGCTGCGCACAAATTGCGCTCCGTCGTGAACAACGCGATTTGTAATTTGTTTATTTTTATTTTTTCATTGACTAGTGTTGTGTGCAGAGAAACTATAAACGGTCTATGCTTTAGACGTACTCGTTGGTGCCAGGACGAGTCAACGGCTCTTCGGCCTGAAAAAAAAATAATACACAAATCAGATAAACAACGCGTAGGTAGCGTATGTTATGTAAATATAAAAATTGCACGTGTGAGTCGACACTATTACTATACTACTACTACTACTACTACTACTATAATATAGTACTATAACTTGAATGAATGCGTCGTGTATACATTTATAACATCACATTTTAATATTATTGTTCGGTGGACTTACCGAGTTGTCGTTAAAGAACTAACACGCAGCGTGTAAAAATGCAAAAAAAATTAAGAGCAGAAAAGATCGAATCGTAGCTTAACGGCGTTGCATCGACGATAGTACATAATAATATTATATAGGTATTTGGCTGGGATTTTCTGGCGGTAGTGGTTGTGTGGGGTCCATTGTGGGGAGGGGGGTGATGGGTTGTGACTGACGGGGAGGTGTTTTCGGGTCTTTAAATGATAACGTTGAAGTTTACCTCCTCGCCGACGGACGTGGGGTATACCCTCGCCGGCTGGTACTGACTCTTCTCCAGCGTGAACTGGTCTTCGGTTGTTTTCCTGTAGATGGGGTTGTCGAAGTTCATGCTGGTCACGTTGCGGTGCAAGTAGTGCCGGTACAACAGGAAAGCGCCCTGGAACAAAATTTGCAAACCGAGCATACATTAGAGCGGTATTAGACGTTACGTCACGTGATGACGTGCGGCGCGTATACCGCGATATCCGTATGTAGCCGAAGTATCGCGATACACCACCTGATGGTCCTAGGGGGAGGGGGAGGGGTTATTGGGCGGGATGTAGGCTCACTCACCAGGGCTGCGAGAGTGATCAATAGCGAACCGGAGAATATTATTATGGCGGCTATGAGTCCACTGTCCTCAGGTTCGTTGTGGTCGTTGACGTTTATCTCCGTCATCGTTCTGTTCGTATCTGCAACGAGAGCGAACGGGCGTTAGGACGTATTTCCAATGGATGTACGGGGAATCGCAAACATGATGATATTATAATACATGTATAGTGTATATAAATACATATATATATATAAGTCAGTAAATATATCGTAAAATATATTATATGACCTGCACCGCCACCAAAAGAAACGCATAAATAATAATAGAAATATTATAAGTATAATATTAAATAGTGCACTAAAGCAGCCGCGAAGACGACGGACACGTATAGGAACATAATATAAATAATTATAACAGATCGAAGTAAATTAATATAATTTACTGGTCTATATCGTCGGCAGTCGTATATTATAAGAGACAGGAATTGCATAAAACTGATTGCATTTGTATATTATAATAAAACAATAAGATCAGCATAAAATTAATCGCATTCGCATTATAAAAATAAAATATTATATTAATGAAACAATATGTTCTATAAGGCCATAAACAATGATATGTATATTTAATACAATAGGTAAGTGTATGGTGTATAGTATACGACATGCGAGAAATCTCTGGTGGGCATCATATTATAGAAAATTTCCGATGACGGGACTCGCGCGTTTTTGTGAAAAAAAATTGTACAAAATGCCTCGCAAGGACACGCAGGCCTAGCGTCTCGACGTATAAAACACAAAATACTTAAACAAATACCATATTATACGTACAGCCGACGACGATGAAAAGCCGCCTGTATAAAGGACGAGACTCGTTGCGTACAAAAGCACTCAGGTACTTACCTTTTTTTTTGTTTTTTCGCCGCAAACGGCGGAAACAGTGTACCAATGCAAAAAAAAAAATCTTTATGCCTAATATTATATCCTAAGATATAATAATAATTTATTATACTATCGAAGTTATATTACAATGTTGTTATTGTTTTAGTGTTATTGCTGTCGTTACTATACGCGCGGGTATATCACTCAAAAACCAAACGAAATAGATCTCCCGACGGATTATTATAATATTACAATGTATAGCAATAATATATTGTTGACGATGATTTCGTTATGCGCACACCGCGACTCGGACGGAAAGAATACACCAACTGCGGGCGAGGCTCGCGTATATATAACGCGTAAGACACGACAATATTCATATAATAATATCGCATAATATACTGCACACGAGCGCGCCGCATCAGCCTCGTCAAGGACTCCCGCGCGAGCGTTCGATTTTTATTTTTTTACTTCCCGATGCTGATTCCAAGGGCAAATAATAATGTAATATTATACTAATATAGCCGATACGTGTTTCTCTCTCTCTCACTGTGTTGTTGATCTTTTTGAGCAGGTAACGCATAAAGCCTCTACCTATTCCGAATAAATTATATATTATACCGTCGCGGCCGGTACGCGCACAAATTATGTACGTAGGAAATAAGTATATTATATTATATTATTATTGAAATATATTATATACGACTGTGGACGTCTGCGGTTACACACGATATTATAATAATATTATACTATGCATCATACATCTACGCGTATTGTTATTATGCTTAGCTCTACTAGTGCGCCACCACCACCACCACCACCACCACCTGCAGAAACGCGTAAGCGTAATTATATAATATAATATAATAAATATTATTTTTGACATAATATTATCCATCGTGTATACAGCGAACGATTTAACGAAATGTAACGCACAGTAATAATATTATTATGTCATATATTATATATATATTATCTATACAGTGTCTCTTGGTGGACCGTTTTGAGAGCGGCGCGACGCTCGGACAAATGACATCGCAGAGGCGCCGTTCGGTTTCTATTTCGGTACAATGCGTGCGACGTGTATTATAACTTATGCATATTGGTACTGTGCGTGCTCGTGCATTTTCAGAAGTGCGTATACTATGGTCTGTGACGTCGTATTATACTATACGTTATGCATTATAATATATATGTTGTTATTATTTTTTAAAGAGTATAATATTATTTATACAATATTTTGTACACAGGGCGCGCGGAATAGAGCCGAACGACGCCAGATTCGATATCTACACAGCAGTGACGCAAATAGGTGGGGAGTTTGGGGGAGAGGCTTAGCCCCCACAAAAAAAAAAAAAAATATTTATTTTATAATTTAAAAACATTTTTTTTTTCGAGCTTGAGCCACCCTAAATATTTTTCCTATTCGCGCCACTGTTACACAGACTCCCGTCGAGTATAGATGATACCTAAGTATGATCAAAATAATAATACAATATAACAAAAATTTATTTTGAATCTCTACAAATAATATGTAGGTACCACAGTGAATAAACATATGGTTAATTATACTTAATCAACTTGATTGCAAAGTCATAGTGATTGTTATTAGCTTATAATATTAATTATATAAAAAATTATTGGTCAAACTGTTATTATTATTTTGACTGTCCCGTACCGTCACGTCCTGTATATTGTACATAATAATATTATATATTGCGTGTTCGATTCTGTTCGCACGATAGTATCTATATATAGTTACATGACCATTGTAGTAAAGTTATATTACAATATAACATTATTATAATTATTGTGTGAACCTAAGAATTATAACATGTACGTGGTAAATACAACTAAATACGACGTATTAAAATAGCGTGTTAACTGTGTGCATGTGAGTTTCGTCCTTGCTGCAGCCTGCTGGTTCAATTTATAGTAGGTAGTACACTAGTACCATAATATAATATTATTATATTAAAATATTTAATATGTGCGCAGAGCAAGGAGATATTTCGTGGTCCACGTGGTAATTAATAATTATATTAATTCTTAATTATCGTATTTTGGTGCGTGCGTGCGGACAGCGAAATGATTTTCTCGGTAGGTTTTCAAAAAAATTGTACCTACCTACAGGCCCCCCTATATAGGTACAGTATTTCCCATTTTCCCAGCCATTCGATCCTAAATGTTTTTTTTGTTTTTCAACGGTCGCCGAGCAGATGAAACCTATACATAAATAGCGTACCTACGATCCAACCCAATCAATCAAAATTCGATTCACATATAAGTATATAGGTGTATCGTAGGAGAATTCTTTATGCCCAATGAAGAATAATGAAATCCTTTACGGTTGATGTTTTATTTTATCCTACATTTCAATAAATCCGCTTATATTTTTGTAATTGGATATCATATTGGGTTTTTGACTTAAAAGTTGAAATAAATTATTTTTGAATTGTGGCGAATCATATTATTATAATAATATTATAATAATATGAAACGCGATTTCTTTTTATGAAAGCCAAAGTCAGTCGCAATGGGAAAAAAATATCGATGCTAATAACATGTAAATTATTGAACAACAAATCATCCAGATGAAATTCACTTATTTAACATCCTAAATTATAATATATTACTGTACAATAAGCATATACTTTTCTAATATTTAAAAGTTATCTTTCTAAAGTGCAAAGTTTTAAGTGAATTCTTTAAATGCGAAAAGAATTTATAGTTTCTTTTTTATCTTAACGGAAAAATAAAGTGACCCTCAGGGTGATGAAAATAAATAAGGCTTAACGGTGAGAGAGATCACGAGATCTTAACACGCATTTATTACTTTCTCGCGACTCCGCAAAGTTTTCTGATTGTTAGGGAAGGTGTGTACCGACAGAGAGCTAAATAGGTATAATATATATCCTATGAAACTCATAAAACAAAACCCACAGCAATATTGCCGCATATTGATCAGTTTAATAATATATAGTAGGTACTATGGTGTATAGTCTGCAGTTATTATTGTCACGTATTTGGTTAGGAGGAAAATATAAAGTTTTTTTTTCACAATTGCATTGATGTGGCAAACTTTTAGCAGCTGCGAAAAAGCGTATACAAAACACTTTTGGCCGTTCAATTTCCGATTTAAAATTTATTGAGAAAACCCAAACCCACCGGCGCGGCGCGACGTGACGTTATATTATAATATTATATAATATATGTATACGAATTTATTTCGAACCGCGGTCTTCCTCAATGCCATCGGTTTTGTTTTAACCGGACAGTAAACACATTATAGGTAATAAAAATGTAATATTTTTAAGTGGTAAACGAGAAAAACGACGTGATACGCGTATATTATAATGTATAGAGACAGGCGAAGAGAACACAAAAATGTACAAGGTATAACCAACCACCGCAAGCGTGTGTATATTATAACATATAATATGTATATATAGTATATATTATACAGGGATGAGCAAGTACAGTATTTTGAATACATTTTATACATTTAAGGCGTACATTTACATTTAACAAATTTTCATTTTTTTTTTAAAAAAATGTTACAATACCTACTTAATAATGTGTATCTATACATAATTTCTTTACTGTTTTAGTCCATTATGGTAGCATATACAATTAATAAATACAATGTTTTCAAATTAAATCTTTTCTTAGAAGCTGTAATGGTAAACTTTTTTATTTTGTTAAAAACTATGTGATATGTTTATTTTGCAACTGTTAGTAGAATTATGTTTGTTTTATGTTTAAAAAAGGCACCTATCTTATAAAAACATAAATTATTATTTATTTAATTGAGTATACGTAGGTAGTTATTTAATCTTTTTTTGGAAATATGTATTTGTAAAATTTTAAACACATGGAATAATATGTAATAATTTTATATTTTATGTATGAATAGTAAAATATTTTGCTCATTCCTGTAGTATAATATAGGTATACATATTATATTATTATAACAGAAGTTTTGCACAGAAGAAAGAAGAAGATATACATAAATATGTACACAGGTTTCGTCCACGGATATTGATATATGTACTCACTTAATAGCGTAATATTGAATTTTTTATAATGTCTGTGTTTGTTGTGTTTCGCTAAAACCGTTGAGTTCTTAGCTGTAAAATTATTCAACCAAAAAAAACAAAAGACGGTGAAAAACAAAGACAAAAAATAAAAAACGATCAAAATACAAAACGTAATAATAACTAATAGGTAATATAGGTAATTATCATCACAACAATGTCCACTCGGAAGAAAAAATCAATCAAGTATTATTAAAATTTGATTAGGTATAGTGTTGCAAAAAAGGTATAAAATATAATAAAAATGTATGGTTGAAAAAAAACATTACCGTAACCGCGCTCTGGGCGGCCGCAGACCTGCATGGTCCGACGAATAATATATATAGAGGTACTCATGTCGCATCGCGAGTAGTACAAATTATGTTAAAAAATATTATGTAATCATATAGAAGTTGCGGTGCTTACCTTCTTCGGCGCACATCAAACCGTCGGACATCAGCATCAGGCCGTTGGGACAAGCGCACGAGATTTTCGGCGACTTGCTGTTGATTTGCGGTGCCGGCAGGCACAGATGGGAACAGTGGCCGTTAACGGCGGCGCAGTAGTTCACGCCGTCGGGTTGCCTGTACGGGTGGTAAACGTGCACCACCATCGGGTTCTGAGTCTGAAACGGCCAAAATGTTTGTAGTATTATTGTTAGCAGTCACATTACGCACACATGATATTGCCACCGTCGTTTTAATACGTCAAAGGTCACCGCGGCGGTCGTACCTATATATATAATAATACGCGCATGCGATTCGAGGTCGCGACATTTGCAAGAGAGTATACCTCCGAGGACTTTTGAGCAGCGATCGTGACACGTTTATACATGTATCTATATGGTATAAAATATATATAATACCGATGCGGAAGAGGAGGGCGTGCGGTAAGAGAGGAACTCTGCCCACCACCATCCCCACCAAAGATATTCGTCGAGAAGTGTTCGGCTTTGACGGCTATTTTAAATTCACCACGCCATCGAGTAAAAACGCAGTTATCGGAGGATCAAAAAAAAAAAAAACACGCCATCACTGAAGTTAACACATCTATCGGCCGCTGTGGTGAAAAACAAAACAATATCAACACAACCTCAATAACAATATTATTTGATGATTGAGTCGATCTCAACTATATTTTGCGATGATCAAATCTCAAACTCATACCACTTGTTCTATTATAGTCTATAGTTCCTGTCATATTACCGACTATAATATCGTACGTTAGTCTATAGCGGGCTCTTGTTTGGGAAAACTTTGCACACATTTCCTCGTAGCGGGTTTCAGTCAAGAAAATCAAAGCAACTATACGCTGCAGCGACAGATCGTCGTATGCTGGTTTTGACTTGTTTCGATGTCGTAAAAATAACGATTATTTTCAAATGTCAACGATACAATGTTATGCAATAATATTGTTTGTGTACCATGTGCAGGGCGGTGACCGTGGTGATGTTGGAACCGTTAAACTTGTTGGCCTTGATTATCGCCTTCTGGTTCCAATCGGACCAGTACAGCGAGTCCTCGAACGTGGATATGCTGAACGGGTGCGGTAGCCAGACGGGGCTGAACAGGACCAGACGCCGTTGGCTGCCATCGAAGTTGCACGACGAGATGGTGTGGAGCTTGGCGTCCACCCAGTACAGCCGCTTGGACACCAGGTCCAGGGTGATGCCGTTCGGCCATTTAACGTCGAACGAGGCGATCACCTCGCGGTGCGTGCCGTCCATGCCGGCCCGTTCGATCTTCGCGTTGCTGCCCCAGTCACTCCAATACAACCACCTGTCAACGGACGCGCGTTTGTTGCGCATTAATAATAATAATATTATGACATTATTGACCATAGATATCTGCAGTCGATATGATATTATGACGGGAAAACGGGCGGCGTTAGGGTTTTTTTTATTTTGTAGATGGGGTGTGTGTGGGGGGGGGGGGGGGTGTTGTTGTCGCAGTAAATTACCCGTTGAGTGGGTCCACGGCTATCGACCTGGGTTCCTTCAGTTCCGATTTGAAAAGCGTTTTTTGCATGTTGCCCTCGAAGTTGGCCAATTCGATTGAGTCCTTGTCCGCGTTCGTCCAATAAATGTGTCCGTAAATCCAGTCCACAGCCAAACCGTCGGCCGACGACAAGCCGCTTTCCACTACAATTGTCCGTTGTCGGCCTTCATCGATCGGCGCTCTGCAGGGAAAACAATACAAATTAAATCCGCGCATAGACGCTCAAAACAATAAATTATTACTACCTATATGTCATACACTACATCGTTTTTGCAGTGATACTCCGACCGCAGGGTCAATCATAAATCTCAAAAAACTGTATTTAAAAACTTAATTTATACGCCGGTGCAGTATATAGGTATTATTTTCTATACATTTCAAACCGGTTTATTTGAAAATAGGTTTAAGAATATCGTGAAAGTATGCACCTATATATTATAGTACTATATTACTTACTTGTAAATTTTCTTTTCGGATACGTCTCCCCAGTATATCATTCCGGTGCGGAATACGAAATCGATGGCCGTGGCCGATTTCGTGCTGTTGATGATAGCGGACATCTCGTGATGATCCAACGAAATCTTCCGTATGTTGTGTTGCATGGAAAATAAGAGTGACGCGTGTCCTTCCATCGCCTTGCACCTGGTGTGATCCTGAGGGTCCCGCAGGTATCCCGGTTCGCATTCGCATTTGTACGTGCCCTTTTCGTTAATACATATTTGCGAACAGCTGCCTTCGATCTCGCATTCATTTACATCTGAAAATTTTAATATTGCGCACGATTAATAATGAACAAAGCACTCCAGTAAATAGCTTTTTTATGGATTGATATAAAAATATTTAGCGTTGCACCTCGCACACTGCAGCAGCTTAAAAATATGATCATGAAGCCCCTACCGTTTAGACTAATAAATTATGTGCATAGGTTCGACTTTACCACTTTGATATACTATAAAACATATTGTATCGGATCTATAAACCCCAGTATCATCATAATATTGCATATGGTTATTATTTTTGCTTTTACAGTAAAAAATGAAATTGTGGTCTAGAGTTTAAATTTATTATAATGAATTCCGATTTTCCATTTTTTTGCATATTTGAGACAAGAATTAGTCATTTATTTTCATTTTATCTTCATATGACCTCTATATAAATTAATAATTAATATTATGAATATATATTATTTCACGTCACGCAAATTCATTTACAAAAATAGAGATAACCCAGTTTCGCTTGATGTTCAAATCAATATCTCGGACATGAAAAAAAAAAAATTGAGTCTGTAAAAAAACCAAACATCAATCTAACGGGTATCGTCAGCGCTATCATAACGAGCACATAACGTATGCTTGGACGATATCACAAATTATGTATATTATGTTATTTATTAGGTACTTTTTTCCGTTATAAACCTATAATATCACTCATATTGACACGCATGAACATGAACCTATATACATAAGGGCCCGATACAACATTATCGACTCCCATTGCCGCAATCAAAATATTGAGGGCCCTGCAGTGTCTAAATATTTAGGTGATATAAATAATATTCTACATTTCTATAAATTCGTATAAAATTTGATTTTTTCAGACTACGTTTACTCGTACAGTATATACTTACCAACTTATATTCAATACTCTTATAATATCTAATATAGCTAATAATTTTAAAGGAATTGTTGTAAAGTGAACTAACTAGGTATACAATTTTTTAAAACGTCATAGTAAAATAATATTATTTTATGTATTGTATTTTATTTTATTTAAAAAAATGTATATGATCCGATACTAAATCGAACCGCAGCAAAGGCAAATGTAGTTGTGGCACATTTATTAGATAAACGAAAGTACCTACGCGATTATTTTATTATTATCCTAGTATCTATGATGTACCTATATCGATAGGTAACCGTTTTAATTAATTTTATTGTCATTGGGTGTTTTTATATTCCAGATAATAAAACCGATGTTGTTAACAATATGAGATTTCATCCCTCGTTTTCTTCTCCGGCTTGCAAGTTCCCGAAATCGTGAAATCTACCTATATTTGGAACGAATACAAAATCGAAATAAATGAAAACGGCACCGCCGAAACGCGATAGCCGTTGCCCACGTCTGACGCCGTTCGTGCTGGCCATCAGATTTCTTGCGGCAATGCTTCTGTGTAAAAAACCGATGTCGTTCGGCCGCATCGAGTATTAACGCGTAATTTAGGAGTGGCCACCTGTCGATTGCACTCACGCTGGGTAGGGAAAATAAATAGGTATAGGGATAAGTACCTACTGTGGAAAATATCGGATGAGCGTATTATATAATTAAATTATACCCCACTCGAGGTATAAATAAATAAGCCGACGATTATACCCGAGGGGTGAACTTATATTCACCATTCACGTTATACCATAGGACGACGACGATAATAATAATAATAATAATAATAATAATAATAACAATAATAATACGATAATTATTGCTATGATAAAAAAAAATCACGATACAGACCGTCACACGTGTTGTTGCTGATGAGCTTGTAGCCGGGCTTGCAGGCGCAGCGGAAAGTGTGCGGCAAATCGACGCAGATCTGCGTACAGCCTCCGTTGTTGATCAGACACTCGTTCACGTTGCACGACTCCTGTTCCTCGTCCTCGAACCCGGGACAGTCCATGTTCTTGTCGCACACCTTTTCCATGGGTATGCATATGCCACCCGTCTCGTCGGTGCCGCAGTCGAACTCCGTGTACGGGTCGCACTTGTGCACCGGTTCTTCTGAAAACGACGAAGGCCGTTTGATGTGATTATGTGTTTTAGTAAAGCGTTATCAGCCCGCAGGTGGTTGTGAGCAGCGTACACGACGTGATGGACCTTCGATTTGACCTACACATAATTTTCCTCGCAGCGAATACCCAAACTATTGTTATAGATATCGGCCGATTCCGTTTAGGCTTTTTTTTCAAGCGCATTACGCGCGTTTTGGGTTATGATATTATTATTCAGCCAGTGCGGTTGTTTAAAATTATTTAACTGATAATAAAATAAATTATATAATTTCATTTAACGAAAAATTATTTCTAAAACTATTTTTGAGAGATTAGTTAATAAAATATTTTTTTTTCAAATCATTTGTGTGCATCGATTTCAGGTAAAGTGATGACGGAAAAAAAATAGTTTGCATATATCAATTTCAAACCATTCATATACTGAGAAACCAAGTTTTTAAATTGGTTTATTATTTTTTAAATGAATACGATAAATAATTTTTTGATAGAATGGTTTATAAAAATTACTTTGATTAAAGTACCTCGTAAAAATCAGTTTGAATTATTTGCTCAAACTAATTGTAATCCCTGTTATTAGATAAATATTCTCTATATATTATTTTATCGTCCGATTCAGCGCATACAATATATTTATACGAATCATAGGTTGTCATTTTTGAAACGAACAAAACGTTTCATCAATAGCATATCCGCTGCACAAAGCGATCTTTATACAATTTAATATTTTAATGTGCATCATAGGTAGTAGTTTTTTTTATGTTCACTTTGTTCATCTCGAACAGAAGATGACATATAAAATAAAAATATTTTGTACCTATTGTATTATCCTATTGTTGTATCCTCGTGCATGTCGAGTTATAAGTTACTTGCAAGTGGTGCAGGTATTGTATAGAATATATTATTATTTTCATCAAAAGTGAATTTCATAGTTTTTGAAATAGTAAAATATAAAATCTGAACAAAAAAGTTAAAAGAAGCAATATACGGCGCACTCTACGTATACGAAACTCCAGTAACTATAGTTAAATTTAAATTATGACGTCTTTACACATTTTTCATATTTTAGGCAACAGGGCGGATTTTCAAAGTGGTTATCGGAATCCAAATTCGTAATAATTGGACCAGGACAATATTATGTCCATTGAAACGATTTATAAATATTTTATAATGGAGTTTGACTGTATCCACCAAACCGGTACGGAGGTTCGGTTCTTTGTGGAGCGTGTCGTTGGAAATATAACACGGAGGGAGGTGCGTGGCGAGGACAGTATTGACCAGACCTGCGACGCGACGCGATTTAAATGTTATTTTATAACGTGACTTACTGCAGTTTTCTTCGTCGCTACCGTCGGCGCAGTCGGGCGTACCGGAACAATGGAGGAATCCGGGAATGCACGTGTTGTCCCGACAACGGAACTGGTCGGACCGACACGTGGTGTTGTGGCACCGGTGCGGCGCTTCGTCGGATCCGTCGGCGCAGTCTACGCTGCCGTCGCATACCCACGACTGTATGACGCAGTGGCTGTGGTCGTCGCACTCAAACTCGGAAGAACGGCACTGCGACGATCTGGTAGATTCGGCGCAACCCTATATATCATAATATATATTATATTTAAGTATTATACTATTAAGTATATGCATGTACACCGGGACCGATCGTGACGCAATACGTGCATCGTAATAGTATAGCGGTGTATCAGTAGTACAGTGATGTGATTTATATGCATGCATTAGACATGCATACACACAATGCACTTAACCTAATCAGATGGGGGAGTTCAAGAGTTTAAAAAAATAAAAATAATCTTAAACGGTGATGTCGAGCAAAAAATATTTATTGAAAACATTTCAGAGGGAGTTTGAACTTTAAACCTCTGTATACACATGGATGAGTTGAATCGGCAAAAATATACATATATTTTTCACTGTTTAAATGGTATACTCACTCCCCCGCAACACTCACACTACAGCTTACATTTTAATTTTCAATAAATCTATTTTGGTCCGCGATTGTTTAAAAATTAATACTTAAAAATATTGATTAAATAAAAATATTTTTGTCCCAAGTTTTAGTAATTTATTGACACTTCTAAATAACATTTATAAAAACCCTCATTATTTATTAGATCGTAACATATTGCTAAAAATTGTAATGAGATTAAAAAATGATTATAAATCGCACAAAAATACATAACATATGTAAGTTATTTTAGTTATTATAAAAAATATTTTTTTAAGTTCAAAGCTTTGAAAAAAAGTGTAATTATAATATATTCTAATGTTTTTAATACTTCAAAATAAAATACAAACGTTTAAGGTATAAACTATGTTACGGTAAAAGTTTTATTTAAGATTTCATATAAATTGTGTGTAACATAAAAAATAAAATTAAACCATAATACGAATATGTTTTTTTTAAACCTTACATTATTTATATTAAAATCCTAAGGACTCCTAAGGGAGTTTTTTCGAATTGTTAAAGTTTAGATATCGCGAATTCGGTATGTTAACATAATATTATGATTAATTATGATAATATTCTATAGTTATTAAACACATGACATGACAATAATATCGTATTGTTCAAATAATCTAATTGCATTTCATGGTATTTGCATCTACATTAAGGTCGTGGGATGCACTCACTTTCCGGTACCTCATAATTTATTATGATACTACAGTTGTAGGTAATAACATTAATTATACCATGTCATTAATCATTAATCAATGGTAATAGGTATCTAATTTATTGTATCAATATTCAATTATGAGATACCGAATGATGCACCCACGACACCGGTGTAGCGAAATAGCCTATCCAGAACACCGTTTTATCATAATAATAATATTACGATTTTTTGAAATGCATACCGCCGGCGTACTTTCATATTATTATTTTAACAGCATATTCTATTATATTCCCAGACGTTTCGTAAATCGGAATCGCCGTTATTGTGATTGGGTTGCATTATTACGTGATGAACAAATATCACACGATCGTAATTATATACCTACTAAAAACAAGATTTTAGTCAATAAATCTTGTGTGAACAGCGTACCACTCAATTTATCGTCTACGAAATGCGAAGCGTCTTTATTAATAGAAACAGTCTTCGAGAAATAATTATTGTACGTTCTTTGAAGTTTGAACTCTCGCATTTACGATCATTAGAACTTATGCACACATCAAAAGAACAGCACCTACCTACTTCACATACCTACACAATAATTTAAAATATGAACTTGGGCCGAATGCTGTGACTTGCGGTCGGAAATCATTGTAACGAAAATGTACATATCCTAAATTTATAGTACGTAGAATTTTCATAATGTTAATATTTAATTAACACTCAAATAAGCATAACAATTGCGTTCACTCTCGCTAATATGATAATATTTATACCTGGCCGTAATTCTCTACAAAATTGTTTTTAGGTTTTAAAATAATAATGAATACAAATTATTCATTCCGTTCCATCATAATAATTATTGTTGTACCCCCGCCATCGTAATGAATATTAAAACAAACTCTTGTGTCAAATTACAATTTTTTTACAGTTTTTCACATAACTCGTAGTAAAGCGGGTAGGTATAGGTACGAAATGTTTGTATAGAAAATGAATTTGTTATTTAAACATTTCAATGAATATAATATAGTTTTTATATATATATTTTTTTTATTGAGCTTAAGCCCGGCAACTATGGCCAATGTCCATTAGTTGTTTTTTTGTTACCTGTAGGGGGAGGGTGGAGTAACGGTTGGAGCGGTTGGTTGAAACACGTTTGTATGTGTGGCAAGGATTTGTAGCTAAAAATCCTGGGTGGTCACCCATCCGGGAGCTAGTAACACCGGCCCCGGCCGATTCGTACACTCAGAGCATTTACGCAGTTGAGTGTACGGACCGCGTCACACCAAGCAACTCCGTTTTTATAATTATGTTGAGAATTATAGTTATAGTTATTAAAAAGTCAAATCCTCAAACAAATAATAATAATACTTAATAAAAAACCTATAATATAATATCTTATATGACGATTACGATTGTAGATATCGTATGATTATTGACTACCTATCTATTCTAAATTATATTATACATATTATTGATTGACTTCTCGGTCGAGCTGCAACTATATACGGCCACCTACCAGCACACCAATATTGGTAGTTAATAGTTATTTTAGGAAAACATTTTTTTGGCAACCATATTACAAATGTGAGTACACTCATGACTTACGATTTCGTCAGTCTGGTCGGTACAGTCGAAGTCGCCGTCGCAACGCCAGTTCAACGTTATGCAAGTGTTGTCTTTCACGCAAGCGAATTCGGACTCGGAACATGTGATGTTGGGACAGTTGAGCTCGTCCGTGCCGTCTTGACAGTCGTCGTCTCTGTCGCACACCCAAATCTTTTGAATACACTTTCCGTTGCCGCACGTGAACTCATCGTCTCTACATGTTTCGTCTGCAGTGGACGGACGAACGTGAAATAATAATAATAAAAAAAAAACCAACGATCAGCGGCGGCGATTATAATATGATATACACGCTCGGTAGGCATATATTATATTCTGGTATTATACAATACGAATATATTATTATAATTATTATTATGATATAATAGACAATAATATTATATCGATATAGTTAGCAGATATTAATAGCAAATAACAAACTGGTATATCCAACCGACACCGAGAAGAAAAACTAATATCGACAGTGTTACTATATTATAATAATATTATATTCGTACAATGGAATACAAACATAAACATAATGATGGTATAATATATATTAAATAGGCAGTGATGAGTATGTGATATGATATGTAAAAACGAATCGTCCTATATAAGAGGGGAGGAGAACGAAAAATAAAATCAACCAAAGAGTCGCTTACTGCACTCTTTTTCGTCGGAGCCATCCGAACAGTCGGGATTGCCGTCGCACATCCATGTCAGCGGGATGCATTCGCCTTTGGCCTTTCGGCAAGTGAACTCATCCGTGTTGCACACTCGTTTCTCTGAAATCACAATAGAACAAGACTTTCGTATACAGATTCATGCAAATAATGATGATGGTAAATGATGGACGCCGATGACGATTCGATAACTACAAGACTATAATATGATTATATTATTGTCGAATGATTTATTCGACTATGCATGCGTGTGTTATGCGTGTGTGTAGGTGTGTGTGTGTGTGTTATTGCGTTACTTTGATTTAGTAGGTATATATTGTACATAAATGTTTTTATATTCAATAAAATATATTATATCATTATAAGAGTGCAATGTGACGAATGAAATTTATAATACAACTATACATTCACATTGGATATATTTTAATTGTGTAGGTACCTACGTAACAATAATAATAATAATGCACAATATTGTTACATAAAATCGAAGTGTTTTGTCGGGATGTCATTATATTATTTTATAGGTTGATTATTTACGTGTGTTTTTGTACGTAGTATTATAGGTAGAACTCACCTCACTATTATAATACGTATATTTTTTTTGTATGTCGGTAATGTTTTGTAAACTATCAAACAACTCAACTCTGGTTCACATTGGAGTTTTTAACGCGAATTATTGTCTGTAAAATGTGATTCATAGAGTTTCTCATTTCTGACCGAATAAAATAAAATAAAAAAATATAATATGTGGTAAATATACCTTAATATAGCTAAATGTTGAAAACGATTAACCGCGGTCGATACCTTATATCTATCTACCAATAATATATATGGCTTTAAGACAGCGCAAACGGTTTGTTTAATAAGCACTGCCATTTTACAGATGATTTACGATAAAACTTTTTTTTATTAACAAAATTAGTAAGAACATAAATTATATTTTATCTCTGAAAGGTTTTTTTTTTAAATTTTTACAAAAATTACGAATATTTTTTAGGTAAATAAACTGTACATAATTTTTCACCTGATTAGCGTTTAAAGAATGCCGTGTATACCTACCTATATTGTAAGAATTAAGAACAAAGATAAAAAAAGTTCATCGTTTACATTATTACTCCTGCTTATTATGCTTAAAAGATAATAATTACATTTATAACTATTAAATTAAAAAAAAATATGGCATAATAATATTGCGCTTGTTTTTAAAACTTAAGCCTTGTTAGGTAATACAATTTAACAGGAATGATATATTATACAAAAAATAATATAAGACTTATTTGTGGAATATTTCCAGGTCTGAACGGGAAACATCGTACAAAATAAGATTCGAAAAAGATAAATTGACAAGAAACAGTATAATAAGGTCGACGTTTTTTGAGAAAAAGAAAATAGTTTATTGCTGTGTTAACAGGGACATACCTAGACATATTTTTTTTATACAATTTCGAACTTTCTGACTATATACACCTATATTCTCCCTTCGGAGAATAATGTGGCTATAGGTATAGGTTGTTTTGGTGGGGTACGACGAGTTTTGGTTTGTGCAATTCAAACTTCTATGGACGATCGAAGAATATACGATTGAAAAATAATACGGTTAAATTGTAGTTATTCCTAAGTTTTTGTTGACAAACATTTTAAGATGTGTCGTTTTGTCGAAATATTTAAAGTGTATAAAAGTATAAAACCATATGTTTGTGTAGTTATTTAATTACATTTCGATAATCATATACCTATACCATCCCTAAAATTATTAGATGAGAATTGTTTACACAGAGTATAGATAGTAAATAACTACGCATAATGAATTATTGTATTGAGATTAAAATTAAAAAATATGGTTCTTAAATGCATACGCATATGCTAATAATTTACAGTTTCAATTAAAAGTCCAGGGTCCAGCTAGAGGGACCAGGTAAGCGAAAAATGTTTGGGGAATAGTTATGCACAATGGGAAAATACACCTGTGCATTACAATTAATACGACCCATTAAATTAACTAATATTAATATTATTATACATAGGTATGGTTTGGATTAATAGAACTTTATACTCAAGTGGTAGAATGAAATTGAATTCTAAACTTTCCAGTAGTGTTGTGGGGAAATTTGAGTAGCAAAAATATCAGTAACCAACCAGCACAAAAGAAAAGTTTTATTATTATAAAGGCTTTTTGTTTGCAACAATTATATCGTTGTTGAGGAAAACAATTGGAAATTGCCGTATTAGGTTTCAATTGGAAAATAAAGCGACGTGTAAGCACAAGAAAAAAAAAACTCAATATTTTAGGTAGGTCCTCTCCAAAACATTCGATTCTTATACAGTTCACCTATACAGTCACGAACGCGGTGAAGGACGCTTTGAGAATAACGTATAAAAACAAAAGTAAATAAAACCTGTCATAATTTCATCAACCATTGCGATGAAAGGTAAAACGTGTTTGGAGTCACAAACTTACAAACTACAATAGTTTCAAATTATAAAAATGTTTTTGGGGGAAAAAAATATATCTTTTTTATCTACATTTTCACACATTGATAAATGGTTAAGTTGTGATAAATGTAGCTAAAATAAACAATCATGATAAATGCAGTGTAAAGATAGAGCAACACATTACACATTACATTACTTACAATAAAACATTACAAATTAGAATTAATAAAAACCATTAAAAATAATACGAGATTTAACTCTTTAGTGCGCATAAAAAATTATGTCCAATAAAAAATAATAATTTGGTTAAAATCGTGTGTATTTGGAAATGCATATAGGTCGGTAGTTGAAATGAACGTTTAACGATAAAGCTGGTAATAAAATAAACCTAAGAATTGTTTTCAATGGAGCATTAAAAAAGAAAAATTATAATCACACACGCAACTACCCGGTTATTGTTTAATATTTTTGTGATTACGTTTGAAATTTATATCTCAGAAAAATATCAACGAAATACGGTAAAATATTATAAAAGAAGGGCTTAATGGCTTAATGGATTTTTCATTGCAAAAACGTTAGGTATTTCAAAGGAAAAAATATAAATTTTTAGAAAAAAGGTAGATTATTTTGGTGTTCAGAAATATAATATAATATTAAAATATGTACTTAATATATATATAACATCCAGATAAGATTTAATAATAAAAAGTAGTTAAAATTATTTTGAAATTCAATTAAAAACGAGGTGAGTTGTGAGAAGAAAATACAGAATAGTTATAATGTAATACTATGTATTATGATAGGCCAATAATGAGTAATTACTATATTATTATAGTGGGCAATAGCGGGTAAGAAATAAATAGAATAATCATTATAATAAATATATAGGTACCTAAATAAATTATGAAGTCTATAAAATATATATTTAAAAAATTTTATTGTGAATGGAAATATATTACAATTACCTATATTGACTACTTTAATATTGTCTAATTGTATTATATCTATATTTTTTGTACGCAGTAATAAGCTATATACTGTCCAACAACTCGATGACAATGTAAAAGCACTCATACGACTTTACGTCGTTACTGGTATAACAATGTCATAGTCCATGTAAATATAGTGTTTTTAAATTCTGTGTACGATGCAAAAAAAATTAGTTAAGACTATAAGAGTAGGTATGTATTTTTTACGTCAATTGCTATTACGTTTTTACCAATATTAAGGCAATATTATGTTACAGTATATAGGTACTGACATTCCAATTAAATTATATCATGAATTTATAAGGTATTCGTTTAGATCCTACACCGGTTGAAATAGAATATATTATTTATAAATAGATGTATTTGCATTTAAAACAATTTATACACCTAATATTATTTATTTATTAATAAGTCATCATCTCGTTTGAAATAAAAACTTTACATTTCATAATTATAACTATACTAGTTATAATTATATATTACCTAATATGATGTGTTATTTCGAATAAACTTATTAGGACATTACAAATTTACAAATTACATTTTATAAATATGAGGAATAGATTATATTAATATGTATTCTTCTTTTGACGATATAAAAACCTAACCTGACTATGGTATATGTTAAGGTTTTCAAAGTAATTTTTGAAAAAAACTGCTAAAATATAATTGTACGTACAAAAATTAAGGATTTATAAGCCTTAAACAATAACAGATGAAGGAAAAAATTAAAAAATTCCAATGCACCTACACAATATCCTAGTCTGTGATGAGGTGAACGAACTCAGTAGACGAGTGCCCAGTATAGGAATGGGTAGAGTTGTCAACATTTAAAACGTATAATTGGTTTTATGTAGATTTATACGATATACATAATAATAACTTAATTTATATACAGAAGCGTTGATTATAAATGGTGATTTGTAATTTATTTATAATCAATGATAACACTATGGAAAGTTAAACGATCAGAGAGATACCTATAGATTTTCGTCAGCGTAATAAATTATTTTGTTCGTCCAGAATAAATTAAAATTGAAACGATTTTTTGTGGTTTCTGCAGTATTTTTTCTCCGTCTAAACATCTGCAGATAGGTACATAATATTATAGTACCCCTAACCCCTGTAGTCGTTGATGCGTTATAGTATCGTTATTATAGTGTTGTGAATTAATATTATTTTAATAACGTCATAATAATATTATTGGTGAGTAATGGGTACAGGTACTTACGGCATATTTTGGGGTCTTCGTCGCTACCGTCTTTGCAATCTGATTCGTTATCGCATTGCCAGTGGAGCGCTATACAGTGTCCGTTTCTACATTGAAATTCGTTTTCCGAACACGTGACGTTTGCCTTTCCTGCGAAAAATATAAACCATTAATATCTACTCGATGTAAAGGCGTCGACGAATCACTCAAACGATAGTAAATTTAAACCGACATTTGACCTGGTGCACTTTTTCGGGGAAACACAAAGTGCGCGCGCTAAATCCGTCATAACCGTAATAATATGTGCGTTCTATGTAATACGCGTTTCGTATGTTTTATGTACAGTTTTTCAAATCGATTCCATTCATAAAATAGTAAATTATAATATACACGGACGTCGAACACTGCGTTGTCCGCAGGTTTTATAAATAATATACCTATGTCCTATATATATAGGATGTATCTCATATAGATGTATACAGATATCTTAATATCTCTATATGGTGTAGGTATATACTATATAGGTTCCTATACAATATTCTGTTTGAGCTGATGTTTCATTTAGGAACAACCGTACAGCACGTATATTGTATATTTATATTGTATATTTATACTATACAGTGTGATTTACCGAGCATGCTCATCTATAATATTATGATTTCAAAACTATGCTAATTAATATGACTATTGAAGATTATTCAACCAATCTATATTAACATTTTATGATTTTATATTGTCCTAGTTTAATAACCACTACCAGCGGCGTGTATCAAAAAAAAAACTAGTGTTGTTCAAATAATTTTAGGCGACCTACTCCTCATAATACTGCTATACCTACCGATAAAATTTCCTATTTTCCTTTTACCCAATCCACTAATACCCATCCACTAATACCCATCCACTAATATTTAAGGCGTTGCCTGCAGAGTAATACTTAAACTCCACTGCATCACCACATTAAATAGGTTAGGTATATATCATATTTTTATATTGTTGTTAAATGATTTATAAGAACTATTATCTTTGATACACCTATACATTTTAATAACTTAGAAACTACTATTTTATAAAATATTTAAGTTAAGTTGAATAAATTCATTATTAAAGAGAATTTTGGGGGTGAGCATGATTGGCGAGGGACAGTATTTATCATCAATAGGGGGTCGTATGAGAAATACGTTTTTATCGGTAATCGTCAACGGTTTTGTCACACACTATTTGAATGGTCCCGTAGACAGGTACATTCTATATAATAACACAGAATATAACAATAGAATGTCTATTATAGGTGGACCCAAATTTTTCGTCACGAGCCATTTTTATATACTATAATATTATTAAGTAGGTATTAGTAAGCCTACAACGTATAGACTATAGGTAGTACCTACTTGTAGCTATGCAGCAGCATGGAAATCGTATTCCTACCGTTCGGCCGTTTTAAAAATCGATTCGCCCGAACGAATAAAAAAGAAAATATAGTATTATCGTTGGTATAGAAAAACAATAATTAAACGGTGTCGGCGGCCATAACACAACAACAATAACAATATATATACGTATGCAGGTATACGCTATTATCGTATATATATACCTAGGTACCGGGCGTCCGAAACGAATTCTGGAAAACTCTGCAGCACACACACACAATTTTCGACCACCTCCTCTGCCTTGCCCAGCCACCCCCTCCACTAACGTGGTCCGTAATCTCGTTTACCTCATTTCGCGGCACCTGATTTCCCCAGGGAACCGCGGGCGCAGTCGATTGAGCGCGCACACTCGCACATCACACACACTCACGCACGCACGCGAATAAAAATAAAATAACCTCCGCGGACTTCGTTCGACCGCGGCGGAGGCGGCGAGAGAGGAGGGTTTTAAGTTTGTGACTTTTGCGCGAGGCAGTGTTTGTAGCAGCTGGTAGTGGTATACTATAGCTGGTAGCGGTATACTCGCGACGGTGAATTTATGGCGGAAAGGAAAAAAACACCGCGGGGACCGAGTCACCCGTTATGTTTAGGTAGGTACACCTGTGTGTGGCTGTGTTGTTCCGCGTATAGGTAATAAATCATATTATTATCATAATAATATATTATTTTATTCCCATCACAATAATATTACGATATAATTAGCCATTGTTACAGGCATGCCTATAAAATATGAACATGTTTAGTAATATTAGTATAAGAATATGGTTAATACCTATACAAATACCATTAATATTTGTCAATTTTTGGTGTGACTCAGTGGCGTATATAGGGGAGTGGCCCCCTAGGCCCCCAGAGCCCATAGTGAAATTGCAAGTTCGATCAAACCATTGCATGTATAGTGTATACCTACACTGTTTTTACAGTTTTTCACCATGATTAATTTAGCCGGTTGATTAATTAATATCGTTTTTGAGGAATCATAAAGGAAATTATAGATTGTCAGGACTTGCTTTGATGACTGATGTTAAACTCGTAATAAGATAACATTAAAATATATATACCTATATGAAACTGTCAATATTTTTTAAAAAAGAATTAAAAAATTAATTTTACATAATAATTATAAAATTAAATTGCGCAATTTTTATTTGTATTGTATATTATGTCAAAATTATGACAACCACGCTCCCTAAAAAATGTAAAGTTATGGCTATGTTAGTCGTGCTATGCTTGACTAGTGATAAATCGGCCAATACTGAAAATAATTTGTATATACGCCACTGGCACTGTGACTTCCATAATTCCATACAGCCTAACGTGTATAATATATAGTCAAATTGGTACACCTATTTTTATTTTTTGTATTTTTATACTTCGTGAGCACCACGCCATTAATATTTTCATTAAAACGGCGATATATGGTACAAACTTTTTTTACAAATACCTATTACCTATATACTTTTTAACGCTAATTATTTTTCTAATTTTCACTTCATAAAATACTATTGAATATAAGATATTCAAAAATGTTTTGATGAATTGATCATCTTTTAATATTATTGTGATACCGCAATGCAGCTAATTCGATTTTTTGCTACCGAAATACTATATTGTATAGGTAATGGTAGAAGGCACGGATCCAGAACAAATATCTAGGGGGAGCAATAATTTTTTTACAACTCAAATACAATTACAAATTACAATATACACTTTATTCTAAATTAAAAATGTTTTGCCGATACCTAAAAGTATAATCTTCTAAATGTAATAAATCAATTAATGATTATAATATATTCGGTAAGTAACAAAATACAAACGTCTTTTCATATTGCTTTTCCAAAACAGTAAATTATTAGGTCAATGTTTATGTAAATTTCCCTATGAAAATTGTAGAAATAATATCTTTGGGGGGCTGGGCCCCTAACACTGGCCCCCTGGACCCGTCACTGATAGGTACATACCACAAATTAAAATATATTTTAATTCGTGGTACATACATAGTACGGCATTGTCGTATTGATATATCAAATTATTTTTCAATTCCAACATATTCTCTACTCTCGTCAATATAAAATGTCATCGAAACAATAAATATTTGTCGACTTAAAATATAACCTATGCTATAAAAAGGGTAGGTAGAAGGTACCTAATATCGTTACACTCGTGCCAGCAGCGATCTATCATAGTGTAATATAATATACATCCTATATTCCTATTACATTTTGAGAAAAATTGAAGAATGTTATCCTCGATAGAAGGATGTTTATTGTGTAATTGAACGATCGTTACGATATTATATTATTGAAATATATTTGGATTCGACATGTCGACGACACACATGCACACAACATCCATATATTATTATTAAATTACACGTCGGAAGTTTCTTTTTTCGGCGTGCAAAACTGTCGGTACACACGCACACGCCGGAAATCAAATCGAATTTCGATGACTTCCGCTATGATTGTCCACGCATTCATATTATATTATGACATTTGTGTGCGTTGTATATATTATTATAATATTATACCTATATGTACTTACGACAGAAATGCTGCTGTCGCCTTTGTCGATCCCATCTAAAGCGTGGTAATAATTGTATTGTTGTGTTGCATAATATATCTATACATATTATATTATAATAATACCTATTTATAATATACGCGCGTGCGATAACCAATGGCGATAATTTATTACAGCAATAACTTTGGCGGTAACTGCAGTATATGGAACAGGAAGAGCCGTTTAAACGAAAAATCGGAAACACCAGCGAACACAACACACATATATATAAATCTATACAGACGGATATAACGTCGCGGTCCGACATTTCCCCGGCCTTTTTACAATAATTATGATCATAATTTCAGGTAAGTATGTATACACAACAGGTATGTGCAATAACGACCGCGGCTATATATAGCTGTAGACCTAAGTTCAGTTTGCCCGCGAGTGGCTATCGATGAGCCCTCGTCACGCGTATATAACTTATATGCGACCGAGAGTAGGTAACGTCCGGAGCTACTAGCTTCCGGATGGGTGACCACTGACCACTCCACATTGGCGCAACTAGTCATTTGAACTAGGGGGTGCTTAAGCTCCAGGTTTTTTTGTGACTCAATGGGACCTAACACCTAACGATTTTTTAGGGGGTGCTAAGGACCCAGAGCACCTCCCTCCCTAGTTGCGCCAATGGACCACTCGGGTGTTCGTAGAAGTTAAAACCTTACCACACGGCACACGTGTTGCTTACGTACCGTTACAACACTTTACCGTATACCAACCTTACCAACCACAGATCATAACCCCTACAATAGCTAATGGCCATAGTAGCTGATAGACTTGAGTTCAATTAAAAAAAAAATATATAATATCACGCTTTGTTACAAAATGCAATCATTTACGTATTAGGGTGAGTATTTAATAAACAACAAAAATAATAATATAGGTCATCGGATAGGTAGTAACAATTTTAGTTTTTATTTTTATCATATCCCTACCTATACTTACACAACAATAATATAGACGCTCTCCATCAAACTTTGTTTGAAGCGCAGTTTCCTCGAAAATAATAACATCATAAAAATTAAAAAGAACGCGCCGGTAAGTACAAGACGAAGTATGACTATGTATAATACATTTTATGAATACAAACCTACTATTATATACTTCATACCCCATAGGTACTTACTATATATATATATTTATTTTGTTCCTGCTGAATTTAATTATTTTCATCCATTCATTAGCATCTTAATGAACATTTTATTATGCGAAAAAGGAGTGAACTTTCTTCTTATACTTCTCTCTTTCTAAATATATATATATATATCTTTTTTTTTTTCTGGAGGGTAACGTACGTCTTAAATAAGAAATTAATGTCTTAGGTCATTAGGGAAATGTCTGTTACGCGAAGTAATTGTATTTAAACGCAACGACTTTTATAGTTTACATTATATTATTATACGCACGGCGAACTAATAACGATTCGAATTCGGACCATAATTTTAATTAAACAGAATGGAAAAAAGCAGCAGATTATACTGCCGTAATAATTCTAAACGGTCGGTCGATTTTGATTATTCTTTAAAGAACAATAACAGACAGGCAGATACATGGCGGTACATGTAGCAATTGGGTGTTTTTTTTTTTTTTAGAGCTAAACTTCGAAACTTTAATGTAGTTCAGAATTTTTTGCTATCTAATAAAAAAAAAAAAAAACGTAGAATAAATCAACCCCGAATAAGAAGAATAGGACCTACTGTCCGGGTAAATTGACCAAAATGGAAGCGCGTTGGTGGTGGACGGGCTGGGGACCGATGTTTAGAGAAAACGTTTAAAAAAAAAAAATAACGGTGACTTCGATGTCTAAAAGTAAGTGACTGGGACGGCGAAGGGACTAAACTTTTAACGTTTCTCTAGGGATTGCGTTTGACAAGTGTTTATACTGCCTAAAAAAAGTTTTTCGAGCTCGGCTATACGTTTCGAATGATAATTATAAAATACTTTCGTCCTTTATTGCCATAGTATTCAAAATATATCCCAAAACTAGTAATTTTTTTTAAAAACAAAGCACAACTTAAGTGAGTTAATACTGATGATATATTTTATAATCTTTAGATAAATAGATGGGTCAATTGTGAAAATTGTCATATAATTTTGAAAGGTTAATGAAATACAGCAAGCAAAAAAAAAAAACTGAGCATTTTACTTGTAAATAAAAATAGTACTGTAAACATGAACAAATTATTTTTAATTACTAATTGGTATGTGCTTAACACCTAAGTAGTATAATTCATGTTTACATATTATATTACATTTGAAGTATTTTTTTTTTATACGATTTTGCAAGTTTGTTTTTATTTTATTAAGTTTGCAATTTGAATCTTGGAATATGTATTACCTAAATACTAATAATTGTTAAAATATATAATTTTAATATCTTATTATAATTTAGGAAAAGACCAACATTACAAATTCTGAAAAATTAGCATGACATTTATAAAATTTACAAAATATGTAATTTTATCTTCATATTTTTTTTTAATTCAATGTTACTATTATGATATTCGATAGTGTACTTAATTGATAGGGTACATTTTAGAATCCTTATAGACACATCTTATTATGAGATACTAGCACTTAATATTCTTCTCTTAGAAGTGATATTCTTACTTTTACATTTTACAATAGGTCATTTCACTTGTATGTTTAAAATGACTGAGTAAATTATGTCATATTTTAGTCATGTCATTGATTATTCTTGAACTTAAAGTTTGCTGTTATGCATTAGTAAGACAGAGACAACACATGTAAGTGTAATACATCCTCATAACACCAATGACTAAACATTATTTGATTTCTGAAGCAATGTAAAGTTTTTATTTATTCACTATTTGTAAGTTAGATTGAAACACAAGTAGTTCAGACTAAAGACAGTAACATGCGTTTACTTTACTTGTTATCATACCAAAACTTGAATAATGCATATGTTAATGTGACCAAATTGTATTTCCATTTTGTCAAAGTACCATTATTAAACATAATAATGAATATTTGATTCTACCAGTATAATACATATAATTTTAACCTATGTCATTAGTGAGCCTTCCAAATCCACAGACACAATTGTAAGCGGAAGTTTGTCACAATACAATTTGTGTATTGTGATTCTATAGAAGCAAACAGAAGTTTACATTTTATGACATTCATTTGTACACAAGACACATTTACCAACATTCTTCATCGTTAGATGTTTTAAGTAATTAAAAAAGCAGTAATAATAATTACATAAAAATTTAATTAGATAGTAATTATTTTACACTAAAATAAATAACAATATATTGTTAAGTTTATCCCTTTATTATAACTCATAGATAATTTGAATACTAATATAATATCTAAGACTCTATTAGATATCTACATTTATTATGTTAACCAGTTTAGAACAATATAAAATAAACAATTTAATCTAGCTCAACTATTCAATCTGACTTACAATCAATTAGATCTTATACTTAAGAAATTTAAATACATTTTTTTTTCCATAATAGTATGAGCTTCACTAAAAATAGTACTATGTATATAATTATTTGGCATTAAAATCAAGTCTTAAATTTTTGCCGACATTTTCATGCATTTGGAAATATTTGACAATGCATCGATCCAAACATACACTTTCTCCTTTATTCAGTTCACCCGCCTTATGTTCTGGCTTGACACATTTCTTTCGGCATGTTTCGGTCATACGACCATACATATCAGCCATCATGTCTAATTCTACTTGTTGCAAGGTAGTGAGGTTCTGTGGTATTTGTACTTGTGTTCCAGCCATGATTGTATAGGTATTTTTTCAGAAAAATGTAATTAGAATTTCCTCGAACTCGGATCGTATTCTCCTATATTTGATAGTCGTATACGTTCTCTAGCTTTCATACTATCATAACGTTTGGAATCGACATATCGCTTTGATAGGACAAATGAATAAAGACCACCAGTAATAACAATTGACCTAGAAAAAAAAAAATATATAACTTCCACAACATTAATGATTTAATATTATATTTGATTAAATAAAGAGGGTATAGGTACAATTGTCACAATAAAATATTGTGGTATCTAACAGTTTAAGTTTTAATTAATAGGTACCATAATGAATAAGAGGCAATCTAACACAATGGTATATTTTTTCTATACTAATAAAAATGACCGAGCACAGCAATTATTACAGAATTTTATTTTATAGATTTTAAAATGTAATGTTGAATGTAATTTACTTTAAAATATTATTCATATTTTTGTTTTAATTAATATTTTCTACATTTTTAGCATCATTACTTGTTACTATTAACATAAGCCAATCACGTTTTTATTAATTTCAGTAAGTAATACAATATTATCTTGAAATTAAAATAAATAACCCACTTTAGATTATTTTTTTATTTTATTTATACCCGCATAAATATAATAAAATTAGGTGAAATAATAGTTTGCTATTAAAAACATAGGTTTACAAATAGAGTTTGGAATTTTATAAATGAATAAACTGTTTTACACATAGTAGCCAGTAGGTAAATGATCCAAGATGTAATTATATAAATTAACTATTAAAAATTAAGAAATAATTCATATTTAATTAGAATTTGTGTGGGTTATAAGTATGTATATCAATATAATATTCTTATGTTATCACTGTATCTTAACTTTGATATTGATAACAATCGTATTATTCAAAATTGATTAAAAATATGTGCGAAAGACAATCACATCCCACATAATTAACTTATTTTATAAATACAATGCAATATGTGTACATAATCGAACTACCTATACAATAATATGATTATAGACCATGATAATAATAATATAATTTAATACTATATTCAGGTACTTAGGTAATGTTAAATAAAGTATAAACGACTTACCATCCAATGAAGACTTTCTGAAAGTGATTCAATTTCATGCTTTCCGAATCAACATATTATCACTGACCGCTTCGATGAAAGAACTGTTTTTATAAAATAATGTATTAAAGTTATAACCAAAAACAGTAAGAAAAAAATTGTAAGCTTTTAACACGTGTTTAAGGAGTAAGGACCGTACGAATCGGGACGATAAGGTTATCTGTGTCAGTGGCTATCCGGAATTCCGTACAAGCGGCACCGCCCGGTTACGTCGACTATCGATTTCTCTTACAGTGTGACCATGCACCGCAATATTTACCGTACAACACAATATAACAGTGACGGCACCAATTTTATTCCACCATAATAATAATATAGGTAATACTAATAATACGATAGGACGTACTACCACGATGTAGAGTAGATATCATAATCTTCTCTATATCGTGGATACTGCCTACAATAAAATATAATTATGATAGTGTGGAATACGGGAGTCGGGAGAAGATGTTATGAATGTCAAAGAATAATGTAGAACTCAACGTATTGTGCACACCTACTGGCTACTTATAGAATATTAAAAAAAAAAAATAATAATAACGAGCCCTTCATATACAATTTTAGTTTCACTTTCACAAGTTCTAAATCTGGCAAACGCACTATTCCACAACGTCGACACGTTATTATTATTAAACGTACATTACGTACATACTGGCACGAATGATCAAAAATTATTTGTTCACGTGAAGTTGTTCCAAGGCAACCCATTGAAATTAGTGTATTGGGTGCCTATATACTTATTAAATTATTATTTATTAGGACCTGCTGTATATATTTAATGTTTTATGAAAAACTGGTAAAACTGTAGAAAGTTTAATTTATAACACAAAACATAAATGTGCAATACTTAAATAACTGAATTCCATGTATATGGGACAGGGGTGTTTGTGCTTACTTAGTGAGTCGTTTCCTTTTCACTACAGTGAGGGTGGATTTATATACACCTACATACACATTGAAATATTGTATTTAGGATTTTGGCATCCAGAAGCAGCACAAGTTATAACTTATATTTTTCCGACTTCGGGTATGATAAATTATTACCATTTGCCCATGTACTTATTCCTATATAGAAATTTATGATCTTCATAAAGGCCTCTCTTCGAATAGACATAGATACAACCGCTATTAAAATGTATTAAAAATTATTTAGGTCTGTGTAAAAATATCATTTTTTTTTTTGTTTTTAAATTAATTTGTATTTCACAATTCTATGATGTTAAATCATAGAAACACAATATTACATAATATTAAATATCTATCAAATAAAGGTATATTGTCAGAGTCTAGTAAGTTGGTAGGTAGGTCGTATAGGTAGCTACCAAGTAATAGCTACCTATTATTAATTTTTAAAAATTAACCATAAACATGAAAGTTATATCTTTAGAATAGTATAATATACCTATCTAAGTTTTTAAGGTTCTAAGAGGCAGTGGTTCTTCAACTTTATCCCTCTCCATACGTCTCCCGCCTTTCCGCGGGCGCTCAAAGAGTCTGGTCATCGACAGCTTCAGTAGCTTGAGTCCGCCCGTCCTATTATACCTATTATATTAGGTAATACCTACGTATAACGAGTTATTATCAAATACGTGATATTATATTAATCCGATAAGCTACCGAACACCAAGCCTCCCATCGTGAACTCGCCACCGCCTGCACCTATATATAGCTATAACCACATTGTGTATATTATATATATATGACATAATTTATTACACGAGCAGATCGCACGGTGTATATACTATACAATATATAGTACCTACACATACATATGATGTAATACAGCTTCAAAAATTCAATATCGAAAATACACGTACGTCATATGTATTCAATACATATATTGCTCGTATACACATCGCTCGATCGACGTCGTACCATTAGTCGAGCGATATCTCTATTTTTCCTCTGTATAATAGGTATACGTATACTGCTGTTATTGTTGTATACACACGCGCACCCACTCACACTCACACATATATATATTATATATACTTACATATATATATATATAGTTGGCAGCAGCATCAGCTCCTCCTAATATTTATATATATATATAGTATATTATAGCTTACATATACGCAGAGATATCGATTCCCTCGCTGTGCAATGTACACGCTGCAGCCGCGTATTCGAATAATTGTGTTATCAAAACGTTATCAAACTTTGGACACGACCGTGCAGCCGCGGTCTCTAATTTACGACGAGGGACGCCACCGCCACGCGATTTATTGTTGCCGGTTTATAGATAAACTCGACCGCCGCCGCCGTCGCTCGTTCAAAAAGCAAACAACCGCAGCCGCGCATCCATTACTCTTTCGCGGGCCACCCTTCCGTCCGTCCGTCTTCCGCTCCGCGTCGCTATCGTTCTCCGCGGCGGTCCACTTTTCGGTTTCGTGGGTGGGGCGGGTGGGGGGGGGAAGATGAGGGGGTTGTATTTGAAAAAAAATATACAGACCTATATATTATTATATATGTGCGGTAAAAAGGGTAACTGCGTTATACTGCAGGCGCACAAAAACTGGATAAAAATACACACGGAACGGGGTTGATGGATGTGCTCGCGCGTGCGCCCGCAGACCGAATACACCACCGCCGCACAGAGATGGCAAACAAAACGAATGCGCCGCGAGCGTATTATACCCAAACACACGTCCATAATATCGCCCCCGCGGTCATGATTCGGGTCCGATAGCCAAGGAGAATATAACAGTGTATTCGGAAAATGCGATAGAACATATAGCGATTCGGAGGGCAGAGGTGCCTTTGTACAATATTGTACTCACCTACATAATATTATATATAGTACGTATATACGTCGTATATATATATATATAGTCTACAAAAGAACGAGCGAGAAAACTCATTGATTAGAATTTCGATCGAAATCTTTTCTATGGATTGTTATTATAATACGTAATTTATCGCTTTGCTGCCAACGATATTATACATACATGTATACTTATATATTACCTCAAGTATCGTATCACGTATACATATCGTATTATTGTACGAAGTTTAAAATACACCGTAATGTTAATGCTCGTAGGTATTGCAGTATTATTTGGCATAATTTGTCGTTTGAATTTTTAAATTTCGTGTATAATATTATATAGATTTCAAGGTTTCAGATCCATATAACTGCAGTAGCGCGTCCTATATGGTTTCACAAACCTTACACGCTAACCATACTAAAATTGCAGTAGATAACTTACAGAGTTATACCAAAATACGATATTATAAATTTGTGTTTGCATAATATAATATAATTAGTAATTACTCACATATAATATAATAATTAGTTATAAATTATAATAGTTGTACCTACTAATTCCAATTCAGACTACTTATAAGTATAAAATTAGAAAACAATAACATTACTTATTATTTATTATTAAATATACGATTTTCTAAATTATAATTAAAACATTTCAAAGCACTATACAATAATGTTTGTGTTCATGCGGACAGATGGAAGAATACAATTTACAAATCTAATTAAATTTCGTACTTGCGAGGATGCTAAAACTCCCTTATTTGCCTGCTAGCACTTAGTTAATGGCCCTTAGTTGCACCTATGATAAAATTGGTTTCCTTTTAGTAGGTACTCCTTATGGTTTATAGTTTTCCTATATTCAATTAGGAGCTATAATAATTACTAGTTGCAGACTTACACTTAGTACCTACGAGCTACGATTGGTGTAAGAAGAAATCAATGACGAAAATTCCGTGATTGAACGTCTGCTACACCGATGTTAACCGACCTGCAATTACTCGTCTGTTGTGGAAATCAGTAAATATGGTCGTAGAGAAATTGAAAACAATTATAGATATATATATATATATATTAGTATATTACATAGGTATATATACGATTCCGGTGAAGCTATATTAGCTACATAACCTTTCGATACTGTGCTATGTACCTATATATAGTCTCCTTGATCTGAGACGTTCCTTCACTGACAGTCACCATTGCGGTAGTACGATGGCTATATTGCTATAATAGGTAGGTATATAAGATATATAATATATAATATAATACTATATTACTATATGTCTATAATATCTATGAGTATAACGATACATACCTACGACGACAAACGTTTACAGAATAAGAAAGTAGGGGTTGGTCAGCGACCATGAATTTTTAATTACATCCTTTTGTACCTAAGTACCTATACAGTAGATTTTTTATAATAAACTCGTTTGCAGGACATATTTTATTTTTTTTTACAATGAGTGGTGATGATAAGAAATTTCAGTTTAATTTTATTTGTTTTTATACATTCCATAAATAATAATATAATAATATGAGTTAGGTACGTTTTAATTAAAATATTAAATTATAAATAATAAAATATTACGTATTTAGGTTTATTAAAATTATCAAATTCTAAGTATTCCAAAAGTCTCTATGGATAACATGTGTAGATTTAATACTATAAACTTTCTGGTAGACCTAAACTTTTTAGTAAGAATAGTTTTAAACAACAAAGACACAAATATTTATTAAACTAAACTGATATTATAAGTACGCTGCTTATCACAATGCTCAAAGTTCATGCTTAAATGATTTGCACACAAGGTAAATAATTTTTCCCGTGTATTTATATCAGGTTGTACGAGCGTATAACGTGTTGTAATTTAGTTATTTCTATAAATGGTTTTTAATATTTTTAAAAGAAATGTGCGGGATTAATTTATCAAAAAAAAAAAAAAATTAAAAATCAGAATATTAAACTGTCAGTCATGTAATAATACGCGAGTCACAAAAACATTTTTTTCTCCTCGATAACGTGTTTTAGATTTTTTTTAATACATTTTTACACAGTATCATAAAAACAACATCACAAAATGTCTGAGGAAATCACTCATGTCGGATAATGTATATTAAAATGTCGTCGAATATTTTTTGTACAATCCTATGGGTCAAAAAGAAAATTGAGATAAAAATAATAACGTCAATTTACGACGTTAATATATTAATCGTTAATATTGCTGTAATAATCTTCATTATATAAAGGTGAATTTTGAAATTACTATACTATTTTAAATTATGCACTTGAGTCTTATATAGGCATCATATAAATTATAAAATGTATATTACATAATAACAGCCTCGGTAGCTGATAGGTATTGCCTAAATAATTCGTTACAAATCGAAGCGTTATTTATATTTTCAGGGTAAAATCGATTTTGGAAGTTAATATTATTATTATTTGACTTTTTTGTAGCCACACACGGTTGATTGTTTTTTACGTATTATTATTGTTATAATGTAATAATAATAATAATAATAATATATAGAACTACGCATTGTTTTTTTTCTTCACTGACAGTTAATGATTATTTCTCTACACATATACATTATGCACACATCGCGGAAGTGTTTTTGGTTGTGGTGAACACGCCTGTGTGTGTTGTTTACGGTGTGGTTGTGTAAGCCACTGCCGTCACCGCCACCTACCTACCTATCAACCAACCGACCTACCAACCTATATATACCTACCATTTTTGTGGAAAAGTGTAAGGGGCGACTGCGGTGGATGTGTCGACAGAGAATTAATTATACGAACGGCCGACTCGTCGCCACACAAAGGTTCTAAATATAATAACGCATTATAGCGTGTTGGATAAGTCTAAAGCGGATGTTTGTGAACGGCGTCTATATTATATATTATTATAATAGTGGCTTTTGTATTAATATATATACAAGACGAGTCGGTTTGGTAAACACAAAAGGATTTGACGATGAGATAAAAAAATTCAAAATTTCAATATTTTTTTACCGACACTTGTATATTATTACATGTATTATATTATTTAGTTGCACGCGAAGGCTCGTTATAAGTATTGCGAAATCGTACGTATAATTTCAACGGAAACTTACTAAAAATTAGACGTAAGTACCTACCTAAATTTTTACAATGGGCATTTTCGAAAATATATTCTCGTTGGGATCTGAAAAAACTCATTATCGTATAAACATATCGCATTATTGTTTCACGGATACGCAATACGGTGTCAAGACGAGTGAAACACAACAGATAATTTCTCAGATGGTCTGATGATAAATATTACCTATGTCCACAGATATATATAATAACTAGATAGCCGACTCCATATACAACAACATTATTGAATTATGATGCCCAACGCCATTTGTCACTTGGGCAATGCTTACAAATTTTTATCATTTTTTAATCGTTTTGATTGGCAACGGGCTTGTTAAATATAAAATGTTGTTGTTTATTATCATATTACCTTTATAACAATAAGTAAACATTGCCCAAGTTGTAAATGGCTGCCAGCGTCATTGATAAGAAGAAGGGGTATCTAGTTATTATATATATTTGTGCCTATGTCCAGTGGCGTGGCGAACTAAAACTAAATGCATAATAATGTATTTATATATAATATAACTAATTAAATTTCAGATCGTTTTTAACTACCTATTGAGTATATCATATTACATTTACTTGGGGGCCCACCGGCTACCACCCACCCCTCTATATAAGGAAAATCTCAGAGGAAATTGCCTCTGAAATTACCGTTAACCACGCCACTGCCTATGTCCTATAATGACGTCCTAATAGCACCTAATTAAAAATGATAAGACAATAATATTTAAAGGTATCGATGTGCGGTTGATAAAAATGACAAAATATTACTCAGGTTTTGAACTTGTCAACTTAGTCGAATTTACTATTTATTGAGACGTCAAAATATTAAATATTAAGTGATCAGTTCATATCAGTACCTACTATATAGATATTCCATAACTGTAACAGCAGCGACAATCAATTACTGACAGATCTGAGCTTCTACGAGGATTGTCAATGTGTAGTCGTCATATACATATTTTTAGTGAACAAGAGTAGGCTGTATGAAATCCATTTGATTCATTAATGAACTTTAAACAATATTAGATATCCACGCTAAAGTGTGAAACAGTTTAAACAAAGTTATGAATGTCTACTTAATACCTTTGTTATTGAAACATATATTTTTCATTTTGTCATCCTTATATAGTTATATCAACATATACATGATCGACTAATCCCGCTATATACACGTATAATGTCTATAATTAATTATATACGAACCAAGAATTACGAAATTACAATTATTTATTCGAATATTTTGTTCTAACTCTACATTTCTACCCTATGCACGATGATCACAAAAGTAATATTTCAAAGAAAGTTATTTTATCGATAATCTTTATAGCTCTGCTCGACGCGGAATTTAATTTAAAATTTATATTTATTTTTCATCAGAATATATGGAATATTCAAGGTTATGTGTACTTCTATATAATGCTTATATGCTACCATTGGATCCAAGTAATATGATAAAAAAAATGTTTACTCACATATATTATTTATTTTTTAATAGTTTTTATTTGAGTTTTTAAGGGGATTGAAGTCGGTGATTTAATAAGGGGTCGCGTATAGGCAATTCGATGTCTAATATTCGTTACGCAGTGTGGTTGTGTGCTAAGTAAATGATCATTAGTGTGCGTAGATACGTCGTGTGCCACTCTCGCACGCACACGCACATGTCAATAAATCAAGAACAACGAAATATATTCTTCTATGCATCACCTATAAAAACTACCAAAAGCGGTAGTAAATTAAACATACTTCTTGAAGTTCGATTGTAATTTCGAAAAAAGGGTTGAATTCGTAAGCTCCTAGACTATGATTTGTAGGAACCACTTTTTTGATATAAAACCCAAAAAGCCCAAAATAAATACAAATGTAATGCAATTAATTCATGAGATTTTTTTAATAAAATATCCAAATTTTATGGTCTTTTAAAATTGAAAATTGAAAATCGAACATTCAGAATTATGTGTAATTTACCACCGCTTATTGGTTTAAAACGTACGAAAAATACGTGACATGCGATCCCCTTAAGGAAAAATACCGGATTCCTGTGTGATGCATATGGACAATTAGATATACTGGAATCTTTTTATAAATCCAACGGCTTATGTCGTAACTCATAAGGGTATATTATAATAACGAGTCATCAACAGTCACACGAATCAGATCCACGGTAGTTTAAGTTATCAATAGACAATATTAAAATTTGTAGATATATGTCGGTATATCGTATATGCGTGATATCAGTGAACAATATTATAAATGTATTATACACAACATTATATTACGTTAAAGTGAATATTCAAAACATACAACAAAATACTATATTACGCTATACACCTTTTAGTTATTATTTATATAATTGACTTTAACTATAATTAAAATTCCCAATTTAGTCCGATTATGAGAACATAGAATTTTCAAATAATTAAATCTATGTCTGGTTATAGTTTTGGCCGGGGATATGTAAAAGACATTTATATAGTATAACTTACTTTATTACACGAATTCAGAGTGGTGTCATAACCTTTTAATAACAACCAAGTGTGAAATTTGAAGTTAAAGTACATTCAATTTCCTATGTTTACTATGTACATAAGAACGGCAAAAAGGAAAAAAATCTTATGGCGTAGAAAGGAATCTATAATCTAATACTAGTTATACGGGTGCTCCGGGCAAAGGTTTACAAAACTTTTCAACCAAGGGTTATCGTTTGTAGTTCAAATAATCCTTTTAATTCGTTTTTAATACTACTCGTATATGTATAGAAATATAACATTTAAACCAAAATACTAGAAATTATATTCTAAAGTATACATGAATACACATGGTTGTACCACTGTATTCAAATATTCACTTTGAGGTTTGAGTTTCCGTATTTCCCGCCGTTTGAAAAGTGCACATGCATTACAGGAAATCCAGTATAATAAATTATAATAGTTTATACAGTATAATATATACTCGTGTATATTATATCGTGCAGGTATTTGGAACTTTTGAAAATAAACAATATTTTTATCATATTTTAGGGGTAACATAATTTCATTTCGTTTATGTGAATTGTGAAACCTTCTAGGAAAATACCCAAACACCAGAAAACGCCAGCGTCAGTGTTTTTTAGAAACAAAAGGTTTTTCGAAGGGATAACCTCTTAAGAAATGTCATCAATTTAAAATGTCAATATTATAGAAAAATCACGTTTTTTGGCGATGTAAAATATTAAAGTTACACTGAAAAGCAGTCATATCTGTAAGACATGCTTTAACAATTTATATTACTGCGCTTTTGCAAACACTATTTCCAAATAGAAGGCACTATAATAATTACATCACCAATCAAGTACAGATGTAGACTGAAATAGCGCCAAGTGTTTTTCAATGAAAAAGTATAAATATCTTACGCCATTTTAGCACAATTCCATTGTATCTTTTACCATCGTATCTTTCGTATAACATAGTACACACACTTTTATATTATATACTATACGATATATATATGTGCCTATTATAGTAGACGAACGTGCAGGGATATAATATATTTTAGGTCCATGATATATCTGTCAAACATCTCATGTTATCTTTCCAATAATACGGACCCATGTTCTCCTTATCCCCAGATACCTGTGATGACCTGTCACTCGACTCACGAGCAGCACTTCACTAAATTATAAACACTCACACGTATATCTCAATCCAAATTTCTCGAGGCGCTATAATTGGAGCGGCGTAGATATATAATAATAGTTATATACGCAGCGGCGAGAACGACGGGTGGGCGATGGTGGCGTCCTTACGGGATCCTTTCCCCGGGGATGGGTGGCGGCGTGTAATATTTACTGTATTATATACTGCAGTGTGGTTAGAAAGTGACGAAGGATAATGGTGCGAACCCATGTGCATATGTATGTATGTATGTATGTGCGAACATTATATTATAACTCCCATCTATACATATATGACGGGTACGCGGCTGTATATAATATGAAATTGACAACTGTAACCACCGTATTCCGGGTCAAATGCGTCTTGTCAAAATATAAACGAACATGTTATTATATTATTTTACGATAAACAACATTATTATTAGTACGTGGGCGGTGATAATATATTATAATATAATTTAATATAATCGGTGCAGAGCGATAAGCATAATATTATGTAATTACGTATACGTCAGCGAACTACGACGAGTAAATACACGTCGTCGTGCGCGCAATATATACTGCAGCAGCAGTGGCAGGACCAGCCTGCAGAATAAGACTTTGGCGGGTATATTATACGCGGGAGTTATTGTACATATTATACATGGGTTTTCGGCTCGTCGAGAGGATTATGAGTTTCCAAATACCCGAAACTCATACGGCGAGGTCCTTTATAGTTCTATACATATGTCTATGTATGTGCGTATTGCGTACACGCAATTCATACACTCCCGTCGCCGCCAACCTCTTGTACATATAAAGCGTACGAGTTTCTCATAAATTATAAGCTTATTCGCCGATAGGAACTCCGATATATATATATATATATACAATATAAATGTATACGTGCAGGAGCGGGCTGGGACGTGTGCGCTGCAGCGTGTGTGGATCAGCAGCGAAGGGCAGGACCATACGGGACCGCCGCCGCGGAAGCTGCGTGAAACGGATGGAGATGGAGAGAAAATGAGCAGGAAAGAGATGGATATGGAGAGGAGACACTGAAAAAGACAGAGAGAGGGAGAGAGAGAGAGAGAGAGTTTTGGAGGGACTGCAGAGGGTGAATGGGAGAAAGTGATGAGAGGGGAGAGAGGAGAGAGAGACTGTACGCCATCGTCATGGCAACCGATGGTCGTGTGGCTGGCTGCTGCTTTGGTCCGCGAAGAGCGCGCACACACAAAATATCGCGCGCGCCCGATGCGGGAAAAATAAAAATAAGGTGAATATATATTTCGTCTGTCCGTTATTGATTGCGCGACAGCGATTTTTTATTTTTATTATTTTTGAATACCGAAAATGGTGATCTTTATCGAACTGTAGCTAATACAGTTAACCGACCCACCCAACCCCGCCGCCTCGTCCCAAGCTGCACCCGAAGACGAAACGTTCGTTAGTAGAATAGTTGTCGTAGAAAAAGTTTTCGGGCGTAGTTTATACCTACGCTTTATAGGCACTATTATATATTAATAAATGTACTCGAGCATTTGTTGTAAATTGTCCGTAGGGCATTTTCGGGCAGCGCTGCAGGTAGGTATATATGATGCTACTTAATAATCCATTTATAGTGGTCCCGATTTGAAATGGACCGGAATGCTTCTTGTATTAAATACGGCGGCCGAGTATTACATCGTAATAATATAGTCGATGACGTCGTCGACTAAGTAAACGGCGGGAAAAAACAAATAAGACGCATTAAAGCCGATAGGAAGGGAGTGAACATAATTCGTGACACCATAATACACAAGAGTTCATTAAAGCCGCCGGTTGCGACTAAAACTTTTGTCCATTTGATTATTTGTACACAAATAACATAATAATTGAATTATATAAGTCTGTATATTTTTTAAAACCATAAAAATTGAATAAGTCCAACACACCACGATACGGATTAGAACAGTTTTTTCAAACTTTAGATGGTTTAAAATTCAAATGAACACATCATTATTTTAAGTACAAATACTCAAGTAAATATAACATTTACCCAGTTATTATTTACAAAAGTCGTTAATATTATATAATACTGCAATGTTTTTAATTCTTTATTCTTAAACTTGGATAATTGGATATATTATGTTGATTTTGTTTGATAAGTAGTTAAGATTAGTATACTGTTTCATTTTCATATTAATGTGAGCAAATACTGTAAAATATAATACAAATACAATATCTGGTTAACGAAGATAATACTACTGTCCAAACAGACTAATTAAAATCAATGTGTCCTTAAAACGATTGGTATTCAAAGGAACGAATAATGCCTACCTGTTATACTGAAATTATTAGTATACACTAGCCATTAGGCACCTATATTACAGCTGGAATGGGACGAGGCGTATTATAAAAGTAAGTAGAGTCTACCTTAAGCTTGTTATTTTTATGGCTATTATATATATTGTAATATCCCAATCATTATCAATAGATTTTTATTTTATTGTATGGAAAGTCTTCAAGAACAACGGTTATTGTTTATTACATATTAGGCTTCTATAAGTTCCTGTACAGTCTCATATCCTTACGAGAAACAGCCAACGAACAATATATTATATAAATGTGCAATTTATTATTGTTAATAAATTTATTACACTATATACACCTATTGGAGTCATGCATTAATTTGTCATAATAAAAACAGTGATAACTATAATAGTATTAAGCTCTTGTGTACCTATATTAGGTTAGGTTAGCTTGCAAATTTGAAAGTATATCTCATAAAATATCTAGTAAACAAAATACTATTATAATGAATAATAATCAAATAAAATATATCTTAAATTTAACATGTAATTTTACAACGATTTATTATTATAAATTATAATTACCTAATAAGAATAGTAATTTGTACATTATTTGTAACTAATTGTAAATAAATATACATTTTCATATAGATTTTATACTTATTGCATTCTCTTTTTTTTTTGATACCGATGATGCAAGTTCTAAACCATTTTAAATTAAATTTCAATTTGTAATCATCGTGTAAACCAAGTTAATATGATATGACATCTAGTCAACAGATTCGTCACAAATAAAAATATAATATGTACTACTTAATATTATAAATAAATTAAATATTAGTAATTATTATGTCGTATAATTTTGTAATAGAAAAAAGTTTTAGCTCTAGTATAATAATAAAATAGTAATGATATTATTATGTATTTTGATTTTCGTTACAACCAAATGGCTCTAAGTTTTTTTCACTAATTTATTTATCAATCAAATTACTTATGACCTCATCGTACTGAACATATTACACACCATCGCTACGTACAAAACAAATGAACCGTCGCACTGAATAACGCGCAAAATTTTTCAAATCGTTTTAGACGCACAAAATAAAGAATAATGAACCGAAAAATCACGAATGAAAGGGGAAGTAATGGGTTACGTTGCAATTCAATCGGAGTTTCACCTTTCATATATACATACATGAATTCAATCGTTTAGGTTTTTTTTTATCGTACGATTTACACTGGGGAAATTATACGAATATATATAGTAGGTATGTATTTTATGTATTTTATAATTAATATTGTCTGCAGTATACGCTAGGGCCGGAATGTCGGTCGACACGGTTGCTTAATTAACTTTAATAATGATAATAATAATAATATTACAAAATATTTATGTTGTATCATAACACCATCATATTATTATCTGTGTCCAACAATTAGCGAACTGATTGACATTGTACTATAATATAATATTATAATCGTTCAATATGCACCTAAATGTTATAGTTTGTGCACATTTATCGATTTATCGGGTACTTATATGTTTTACCGTCGTCGTTTATTTGGCGTTGTTAACTTAAAAGACAAGACATATTATTGCTCTCATACCTCCCTCTGTAGGACATATTTTAGACGATATTTTTCTTTTCGATTAATGAATTATTTACGGCGCGTGTCTATCTATATTATTATTATGTAGCCGATATTTAAACGGCACTCGCCACACATTGCGTGCGGACTCGATCAAAAGCTAACACGTGTATCACACGCTGCAGCAAGCTTACCCATGTACAATATCATTATATAGTTCACGTCGGGCTAAGTACAAATGTACAATATCGGAATGTTATTATGGTTTGCGGACAACGGTTTTTATTACGATGCAATAAAAACGTGTTTCATTATAAATATGATATTATATACATAATGTATAGTATATGCAATAGTAAATCCATACAAAATATACGTTCGATTTGTTACGGATCGCCTTGAGACTATATACCCGTAAACGACAATGATATAGTATATTGTAGAAAAAAAATTGTTCTTTGGAATGCCAAAATACGATACCTATCTTAAACACGTTCGCAAAATAAAATAAAAAACGAAAAACGTGCATATACAACACTTTTAAGTTTTAATAAATTAAAAATACGCGGTGGTTAGCTCAGGTAGGTACTTATACAGATTAATGTTTTAAATATATATTATTTACCTAATATTATATAATCCATTAGGATAAGATACCTGTATAATATCACTTAAAAAATTAAACTCTAAAAGTAAAATGTTCTGTTTTTGTCATATAAGAATTTTTAGTGTTAATATATACATATTTGATAGGCCTATACGTTACATAGGTATTTAAAAAATATATATTATATTTCAATTATTGGAATAAGAATTTTTTTAGGCCATGACGTTAAATGAAATAAAACGTATACGTTATTATGGAATCGGAAATAATTATAATCTAGAAATGTACGGTTCGAGAATCATATTCATAACGAGCTATCATTATTTGAGTGTCTAACTAGTAATTAATGAGTTCCGTAAGGATGAAGGATAACAATATTTTATCCAACTGTAAATTCTCGTTTATTTTATTTTCCCGTCATTCGTCTCATTCATAAGTCCATAACCCAAAGTTTCGAAAGTACCACAGGTGATTCGCTAATAATAGACTGCAGAGCTATACACAAGCTATACTACTGTAATACTTTCTGTAAATAATAACCAGCGTAGAACAAGCGTACTTTTTTAATAGTTCATTCAACAAAGATACGTTCAAAATCATTATTGTTTATATTATTTTAATTATGTAAGTATGCAATATAATGTAATAGGACTATATACATATTATACAGTTGACCTATATGTATATACGATATAACAACTGTACGGGATTCGTATTGATGTTAAAAAATGTTACTTTGTAAATATATTATAATATTATTAACTCAACTATGTATGTACATATTATATAATATATAAATATTATTATACATTTCTGTATATTTATATAAAAATAGTTGAAAAACGGAATTGCCCACGCAAATGTTTATATTATATTATACACGCATTGTTGAAGCCTGCAGCTGTACATTATTTGCTGTTTCACTGAAATTATATTTGATCTAACATCGCTGGCTATACATTTTTGTATGATGTTGATGTACAACGGCACAATGCCAGAAAAAGCTTTTTTCTAAAAGAGTATTTAAGCCATTTTAAATTTAAAGTTTTTCAATTGCAGTGAACGTTTCCCAAGTTGTTTAAAATGTATTATGGATTGACTTTAATTGTGATTCAATACTATAATAATATATACTCGTACATGCCTTGCATACCCACTCGGTTTGGTTGAAATAATATTGTACCTACCTATATAGTTAGCTAGTAGACGGTAAATACTAAATACGTTTTTCAAATGAAAACTATACGAATCCAATGCACGGTAGTAATATTTATTTAGGACATCGGTTTCAAACTTATGTATGAAACGGTATACCTACTGTTTTTCCCGGGAGACGAGGAAAAATGTTCTCGAAAGGAAAAACTGCCACGCGGATATACTTTCAGCTGAACGATACACACGTACGCGTATATACTATTATAACAATACTTATTATCATATTTCAGGTAATATAATGTACTCTGTTTTATTACATAATGCTCTATATATACTTATTCAATTACAACGAAGTGTATGATAAATTATGTGTGTGCGCATCGCATTGAATCATAATAATATGTAATAAACAATAAATAAATTACATTTTCAAAAACCCGTCAATAAAAATGTTGGACTACTCTAATGACTGTAACGTCGAGATATATTACTAAATATTACAGCGCTTCACAACGGAGAAGTCCATTTTCTGCGCAACGTGTTTATGTGCGGGGGCAGGGGTTGGTTTTACGTCAAAATATCTCTAAAGCCAAATATTCCATGACAAAATGTTATCATAATAATGTAAAAAATTATTACCTATTTAGCATATTTTTAAACTGAATAATGTTTTTATTTATTTAAATCAGTAGTTGAGCAATAACATTTTATATTATGCAAATAATTGCCATTTAAAAATGCATTTATATAATAATATATAGTAAAACTAATTATTTTAAAATTTTTCAAATAAAATATACCTACAGTCCAAAAATCCATATTATAAAATAAATTGAATAAAGTGAAAACGGTTACTAACACACGTTACCATTATTAAAATAACGATTAAAAGTTTAGATAAACTATGATGATTAGTAGGTAGGTAGGTACTACTAATACTAATCACAACTTTAATAAAAGTGGTTAAAGTTTTGAATTAATATTCACGCGAGATTAAACCGGGATATTTAGACGTGTATGTTATCGGTTTCGTAGGATTTGAGTGTACCTATACATCGTTATTAAGCAGGCCTCTAAAATGGATATGTTCAAATTTGAAAAAAGTGATATTTTATAATTAATTTATTTATATATTTCTTTTTTATTTTATAAAGATATTTACCATCTGTGATCTGTTATATATAAAACAATAGGTAAATTTGGTATATGGTAAGTAATAAAAGTTTCACGTGAATAATGCATGAAGGAAACATTCACTAGATAACGGCACTAATTTTTGCCAAAAACATCGCATTATACATGTATATTATAAAACAGTTTATGATTATTATAATATTACTGTTAACGATATCGACGTATACGTTGAATAATAGAACGTTGTGAATAGGTTCGTGGTATAAATAGCTAAACATTTGTCGAAAATTAAAATCACATTGAGTATAGAAAATTATAATTTAAATAATATTGGAATATTTAAGCTTTAAAAAATCTACGATTTAAATTTTTGAACCACAACATATAACAAAAAAATATTAAGTCTTAATCAAAATAACTTAAATTCTAAAATAGTTTATACTATATTATTATTATTATTATTTTTTTATTATTAGGGTTAAGGTTTTAACTACTAGGTTATTAGCCTGTGGTCTGTAGATTTGTTTACACGTGTGTGTTTGTTTTGGCAGAATTTTTTATTTGGGCACCCGTAAGTATCTGCCATGCCCGGGTGGAGGATGGCGGCACTTGTTCTCCGGACACCGTGACTTGCCCGAGAAAAATGCCGCCCGCGACCGAGGTATCGAACCAGCGCCGGTGTGCATCGCAACCGACGCCTTAGTCCGCTCGGCCACTCCGTCCCCCTATATCATTATTATATAGTAATAATTATCGTTATATTTGACGACAAAATGATATTATTTTAATACGATGTATGCGCTGAAGAACATGTGAAGCGTGTAATTACATCGTTTTATTGGATTTTCGTGTACCTATCTAAAGTCCGTACGTATTACGCAGCGACGGCCTAGGACAAGAGGACAAACACTTTTGGACCGTTACACCGCCGAATATATACGAATATAATAATATGTATAATATTATGTGTATCATATCGTGGACTACATACTCTTATTATGATATATTATTCACTATAGAGTCGTTGCTGCATTTAAAATAATATGTCTGGTGCAGTAGAGCGTCGGCCACCGCACCACAGAGGATCTCTCGGCGTTATTTAAAAATAATTAATCTTAATCAAAGAACACTGGAGCAGCAGCTAGTCCCGGCAGATTGTAGTAATTAGTAAAGCTGTGCCCGGCGCCGTCGGGACTTTAATAACGTGTTTGACGGACGGACGGACAACTTAATGACGACAAAAACCCTTTTCGCCTCCACCGCCGCAACAGCCCACGGTCACCACTGACGCCACTGCGACCCGCGCGAGCGTGTCAAATATACATATAAGCGACGCTGCTCGCCGTTACGTTTACGGCCGCACAATGGACTTTCTTAATGGCCGGTCCCACGGTGGTGGCATAAAGTTATTATTATAATAATATTAGAAATGCGACCGTACATAGTATTATTATTATTATTATTATTATACTTCTTGCAGGGGTAACGTCGAGTTGGATATAAGCCCAAAGTGGCGTTTGTGACAACCGCGGTATAACGCGGATGGTATTGGCGTTTATATATTATATGCGGCACGCATCCCCGAGCGGCGACAGCGGGGTGAAACCTTCTCGCACCGAGTTAGTGTGTACCTGACATTGCAGTTCATCAGTTGTAGTTGTCACCGATCGGATTTCAATTTTAAAGATGATTTTTTTTTTTATATATAGTATACATATTTTTTTTTTTAGATCCTTTGAAGGAACAGCATTTCCCCGAAGCTCAGTGAAGCCATTATTTCGCGTTATTATATATTATACTGCTGCAAGCGCGCGTACACGAGCTTTGTTCGAAAACGCCATTTGTTTTTTTTTAAATTGATCAGAAAATTAAAAACCCATTAAAAAGGTCAACGCCGTTAATATACCACCTATACCTAATGTTATTATGATAACATCGAATCGATGGCGTATTATTATCAAAAAATATGTACCTAATAACTAATAAATAATATTATTGCACGACGGTAGCAGAAATGCACTATACGCGCTGTCTATATCTCTTTTGACCTTAAAAATTAATTAGACTAAAATATAATATTAATGTATTTTAATACTATGAATCATTAAATTCATAGCGGGATAATGTCTCAATACGATTAAAAATAAAAAATATTATACAGTGACCTATTCATAAGATATAGTAAATAAACATAATTGTCTGTACAATAATTACCTTTATGCATATAATATGTACCTATAGGTACTCATTATCGATATATTATACTTATACTTCAATATGTAATTATAAATAAGTCTTGTGAAAAAGTTTTGAAATTAATTTAGCACAAAATAAATCGTACGATTATAATATAATATAATATAATAAAATCACGTAGGTATTATTAAAATTATATTATATCGTTTAGTTAAAGAATATTATATTATATGTAGGTATACCTAATATAATAATTTATAATTCTCATCAAACTAAATCAACTCTTAAAGATTTATATTTAGTCATATTTTAGATTATTTGCTTTTACCCACGTAATCGCAATATAATAAATATACGTTTTGCAAATTACGTATTACGTGTACAAATTAGGTGAGTATTATATTATTTACATAAACATTCAAAGACGTGTACCTACACCTACATACACCACTTTTATAACATTTTAAAAATGCAATAATAGTTCAAATTATTACTCTACAAACGCATTTATACTTGTATAACGGAACCGCAAATTATTCTAGTACTAAATAATAGCATTCAAAATTATGTTAAAAGAAGCAATTAGATAGAGTTTAAAATAAAATTAAGAAACACTTATTCCTTTAGTAAATGGCGCTGGTGATGTCCCCTTTTACGACTTCGGGACCACCCGGCTGATGGCCCCTTATTTATTTTGTAGAGCTTCTACTTTTTTACCCTCGGAAAAATGTTGATGGATCACTTGTACTTATTCATCCTGTATTACTGTATATACTACTCCCGAGACCGATCTGTTCTAAGTTTTTTACAAACTTTATGTCGTTTACATAAACAAAGACCCGTCGTAAAGGGAAGAAGAATAAAATGAAAAAAAATCCACACTAAAAATATATGTAGGTAGATTTTTGATTTTGAAAACGGAAAATCTGCAGTCGATAAAAACTATAATATGAACGAAATTTATACGGTGGCAAGTACGCATATATTATGGTGTGATACAACATGACACGATAAATTCTATTCATCGTGTAAATGTGTAATATTTAGAATTAAAATTGAAAAATGTAATAATTAATATTATTGTGTAGGTATTATAATATAACAGTGTTGCTATAAATAAGGGAGGCATATGGATTTCGTCAAAACGGCAATATTTACGTGTTTTGTATTTTATCATTAAATTATTAAAAAAAACAATAGTTATAAACTGATACATTTTTAAAAATTAGCGAATAGTGCAGCGTGTTTCCGAACATTAGTACCTACCTATTTAGTATTAAATATCATATTTTTTTTCAAATTATTAAGCACCTAGGTATATTATTTACAATCTTTTTTTACGAGTTATACAATGAGTAAATTTGATGAGAGTTTATTGACCGGAAGGGGAAGCCGCCTATCGAGGGCACCTCGTAGTTTAATATTATAATATAATATACATTTTAAACGAATCTTTGAAGTAATAGTTTTTTAATATATTTAATTAATCGGCATGGATAATGGTGCCTACGTGCGTTACTAAATGCACGGTGTACATAATATATATTATTATATGTATAGAAATTATAATATATAACAGTTTAACACCAATGGTTATCGGCCGATGCCGGAAGGTCATTGTGTGTTTAGATACTTTTGCAGATGAACAACAACGTTATATTAAATAATATAACAAAAAAATAAAATATATTTCGACGTTGGCGTAGCTATGGTACCTATATGTAATATAAGCTCAAAAACTACCGAGTACAAGAGCGCACAAAAGATAAATGAAAAGTTATGACTTATGAGCAACGATGAAGAGTTTGAAACCTTTCTTATCTTTTTTTTTTACCTCTTTCCCTGGGCATTTTCCCGACCACCGCCGCGCTCCGTACGCACTCTGTATAGAAGCTAAATGTATTTATCCCCGAATTGTGGTAATATAGGTGGTCCGACGGTTAAAGTGACAAAGGTCTGCCGCCCGAACACCACCTATATATATATATATATACACACCGGCCTGTATACGAGCTATAAAAGATAAACTCGCCACGTGTTTTTATATTTCGAGGAATAAATCTCTAGTAAATTTTTCACCGTAGGGGTATAACAGGACTATAGGAGTGTAAGTATAATAACGATAATAATAATAATAATAATAATAATATATATTGTACGTGTATAAAAAAAAATTTTAATACTAACGCACTGCATGGTTTCGTTTTTAAAACTTAACGATGTTTACCATAAAATAATGTACTTCGCCAACAGTTGTAAATTGATGACGTAAAGATAAAATTTCTTTTTTACTAGGAATTTATAATAGTATTATATAGGATAATACCTATTAATATGGTGCGTATAAACTTACTCATTTGACCTTTATAATATATTATTAAATTCAGTGAATGAACGTTAACTAAACAAAACCGATGGCAATGTAAATGCTATAGGGCATTTATTTTCTATTACATATTATTACTGCAGTGGATACTTTAATATTGATCGAATCTAAAACAGTTCAATGCTCACTTTAATTAATTGTCTTTCAGAACTCGTTACGAAAACATAGAAATAAATATTTGTACTCGATTTGCGTTTTTTTTTTTACGATTTTAGCTATAGTTTCTATACTCAGAAGTACGTATGTAAGTATATTATTGAAAATTGGAAACCGTAGATAAAGTAAAGTACTAAGACTATAAAGTTATTAATACCATTGACATATTTTTTTTTTTTTTATTTGTTTATTTATTTGTTTTTAACAATAAGATTAACTATTTTTGCAATACAATTTAAATTAAATTAAATTTTACAATACGAAATCGTTTACATACTAGCTAGTTTATGCTTTTATAGATTATACCTATCTACTTTAATAATTAATGGCATTTTAATTAGGATAAGGTATAATATTATAATAAGTTTGTTGCTGATTTGAATACAAACTATTTCTATTTTATTTGTTTTAAAACTTAAATCAATATTTACATACAAGTGAAATTGTATTTTTAATTACAAATGCATTCGAGTACCAACTGTGTTATGTATATTAATGTTAGTGGAAAAATGTTCACGGGTGAATGGACAACATGATGTTAGTATATGACTACAGTACATCACATATTACATTTTTATATTTATTTTTGATTTTAATTTCATGCTCATTCTATGTACAATACTTATTTATATTCCTGCATATGTAAAAAAACCTGACAAGTAGAATGGGTAAAGCACAGGATTTACATATAGATGTTGTATTTCCCATTACATTTTTTCATGGTAATTATGTTTGTACTTACAATTGTATTACAATTTAAAATGCCAAAGTTGTGTAGGTATAGTGTATATACCACGTATTCATATAATGCTAATACATTTATAGGCAATAGACTGCATAGAGCTATAATAGGTACATTGTACAATAGAAATAATATATATATATATATTTATTATATACCTATATTGTATTATTTTAAACACCAATTATTATAAAACGCAATCTATAAACGTTAATAACAACATTATAATAATATTATTATTTTAATGTTGTTTTAATTGATCATAAATGTAAAATATTCCGCAAGGATTTTCGATTTACAATAATTGCATAATATAATATTATATTAATTACAATAATAATTATGTATAAGCTGCGAGCCTAGTTTCGTCATCGAATTGATAAATGCGGCGCACATTATAATCATCCGTCGATAAGTCGATTACGGGGTATTTTAAACCAAACCAATACAAATCGTAACTTCATACATGCATTATATGCCTATATACTAATTTATTATATTTTATATAATACAACTATTATATATGACGAACTTCGTCATAATTCTAACTTTAAACACTTATTACAAAAAAATATTGTGACTTTATAGGTATGTATTTTCGATATTGTTTACTATTGGTATATGAAGAACTAATGAGAAAACTTGTATTAAGTTTTCAAGCTTTTTGACTGAACAAAATTTTTTTTATTGAAATGTATTAAAAAATACTAATCAAATTGAAAATGTAAAAAATCTCTAATAATAGCTCAAAATAATTTGAAAATTCTCTCATGTATAGAAATTGCTAATATTATAAATATTTGGTAAAAATTTGAAGTATCTATTACCTACAGTTGTTCGTTTTAGAGTTTCTCCAAAAATAATGGATTTTGCGAAAAAATTTTCGTTTTACGTTTTTATTTTTTACTTCTCATTTTGAAATATACTGGGAGTTTTCACTTTTAACCCTCCAAAGTACCGACAAATTTACTACCAAAAGCCACCCCTAATGTCAGTAATCGAAGCATTTTTTCTACTAGAAAAAGAGTCTCCTGCAGCAGACACAAAAAAAACCCCGCACACAAGATTGTAAAATCAATACATTCATGGCTCCGCTCAGAATCTAAAACACACGCGTATGTTAATAATTCATAATACAATAATTTGTGCGTAAATATTCTTAATGCCGGTGAATTTATAATTATTATAATTTCCGTTTCGGGCATAGTTATATAGAGGGTATTCTTACGATGACGAACGCGTGGAGGGAGCGGATACGCCCTGCAGAAAAGACAACCTAAATATTATCATAATAATTATCGTCGTAGAACGATATTACAATAAATAATAATATATGGTAAAATAATATTACACTCGTAATAATTGCACAGTACTATTTTAAATCACGAACGATCTCGTCGTTCGTGGATGACTCGCGGCGCTTCAAAATAATAATATTATCGTATTCAAACAACGAACGAAAACGGAAAATTACCATAAAATATTGTATAAAATGGACGGCGAGCGAGCGACTTCAGCCGTCCTCCGATGACCGACGACGTGTGCAGTATTATACCACACGTCCGCACAGTCGTTTCAATATTATGTTATCACAGGTAGACTGACTTATATTCCTCTTCTGCACGACGATACGTGCACACTAGGGACGACGAGTGGTTCAAAGAATACGGTCGCGGAGTGCAACGCTGTCCGCACGCACACGTCATCGTGATAATAATAAGACGCGTACCTATAATATTATAAGACGCGCGTCGCTGAAAACCCCCGTGACCTCTTCCATAATATTAAACCGTATATACGCGTTATTTATATCATTTTATCACACGCGTTGCATTATAGGTACAATATTATTATTAAAATACAGTTGTAGGTACGGCGTATACCGTACACGCAGTCGGTGGTATATACCTAATACCTGTGCTGCGCTGCTGAGTGTACCGCACATGGTATATTATGTTATTTCGGGATTTCGTCGGCCGCGCAAACCGCCGTGTGTGCACAAAACATAATATTATATTATTATCGCGGGGCCCATGATACTTATAATTACCGTCGTGTGCGCACGCGGGCCCCGGGAAATTGAAAGTACACACAATAGTCTAATCAAATGAAAATGTTTGCGCCGTAATTTGATTATACTGCGCGCGTGATCATATTACGTTATGCTATTATTATTATTATTATTATTATATACCTACGCGCGTTTTTCACCTCTCCGGTTTTTATGCCGCGAAATACGCGAGCTCGTCTTGTCCGAACCACCCCCCCCCCCCCCCCCCACCCGCAATATATGGTACCGCACCCCCGCGCGCCCTTGCCGTTTTTCATTTAGGTTTTAATTGTAATAATATTATACATCACGCGCGCGATTCCTGTTTTACCGCCACTGCCGCCGCCACCGCCACCACCGAAGCCTAACGCACGTGTTGTGAATTAAAACGCAGTGAAAAATCGTTAAAAACTCATGAGATGGAGTTCGAGGAAAATTGTTGTAAAATCCACGAGCGGACGAAAAAATTTATACGAAAATCTCCGCATCGGACCGTATGCCACCGCGTCTTTCTATTTATACAATATTATTATAATATAATATAATACTGTAGTGTTATTATCATTTATCATACGACGTATAATAATATAGGTATACTTCAATACAATTCGCGTGCGGTCGTTCGCGTTAAGTATTCAACGAGCATTTCCGACTCCGGCTGCGGTATAGGCGATCACTCATGCACACCCGTACATACGATGGCGCGGTGTCTGCGCCCAATATATAACGGTGATAATATAATATCCCAAGCTCGTAAAATATTGTGCGTATCATAATAATATTTTATTTCATACGCGTTAAGTTTTCCGATCCGTTTTACAGTCGCAGGCGCAACGTGAATAATGGCAGGACGCTTTCGCGGCACAGACGCCTGCAGAATAATATTTGTCACGATCGAATATCGTCAGATATTATTGTTCGAAAACGATTTGTCCGGAAATGGCATGAAAAATCGCTTCGACAGTGTATTTTGTCGCATGTTATACCTATACAGGGAGCTTTTCGGCGTTACCGCGAGCCTAACCGCAAAACAGCGAATAAAATGATCGATCTGGTTCGCGTTATCGGCTAGACGAGGTATATACAAAGGTATACAAGAGGTATACAAGAGATATATACTAATATTATTATCATTAATATAGCATAATATTTTTGTCTTATGAAAAATATAGGTACGTAGAGCTTGCGCGTATAATGCAACTGCAGTCATCACATGCTACCGATATTATCATCATGCCGAACAAAAAGAAAAGTTTAAAATTACAATAAAATCACAATTACAAAAGCTGTGAAATATTAAATGTTAGATATTTATCAAATATTTGTGCGAAAATCGTTGGATTATGTAATTTTGTAATTTCGATTTTTATCGTAGCAAAGAAAAGTGTACAGTGTCCGAGTACGTAATCATATTATATTATATTGCAGTCTCGCAACATTTTTCGATAGAGTCAATTTAAATATGGTTAATTTCGGTACATTAATGACGCATTAAAACTGCACGTAGATTGAACATTAATTTTACAATAATATTATTATGCATTTGAATTTAATAATAATTGATATGGACCTAATCTATAATGACGTGGGTAATTATTTAAAAGTATATAATATTGTGTATGAATTTAATTTTTCGAGTGATATTTTTGTGTTAATTCATACGTTATGATTTCAAAAGTCAATAAATTAGGATATTATGACGTGTACAATGATATTTATATAAATATACAATCGAATGCCAAAAGTAACCGTCGATATTTAATAATTAAAGTACTTATAAATACATATTGTCGATATCCGATGCATCTACGTCTGCATTTTCAAAAAAATACGCTTAAAGTTATATTTTTAAATACAGAAAAATGTTTTCATTTCTAGAATATAAAATTATAAACGAACGCTCACTGTTTTTTTTTTTAATTATAGTTTAATGGGAATTTGTATTGAAGTCTGAAGATGTACGTCTTCACGGTATTACGACTTCCAAGGGCAAATTTATTAATTATAAATATTCAGCGAGCCAAATTACATTGATATACACATAATAATATTGTTATTTTCTTTATTAAAATATATTATATCCGATTGATTGCCACGAGTAGAGGGACACATGTGCGAGTTCAAAAAAATAAATAATATTCCTAATTGATCATTGTGATAATAGATAGAAAACAACACATTATTATTATAATACACTCGGGGCCAATGGTAATAATCGTAACAGAGATTGCTAAATACTAGTAATAAAATGAATAAACATCACGCATCGAGAATTGTGTAAGGTGAAATTGGGTTAAAGTGTATCGGAAAAAAACCCAAACTGACTTCGACGTTTATTATGAAAGTTAATGATGCTGTGTAGGAGTTAATTAGTGAAACACCAAAATGTAAATAATATATTATACGAACTAAAGTCTGAAGCAGCAGCAAATAACAACACTATACAAGCACACAATCGGCATTCAGTGTTTAATAATAAAAAATAAAACGAATGTAATAACTAATAAGGACACGCCATTGCACTCTGATATGGCCATAGGCATAATATGATATATTAGTAATGAAAATATTTTTAACAGAGTTCAACGCGGTTCACATACCTACCTAATGTAGTAATATCTATCAATTGATGTTATGGTACCTGTAGCATCACACGTGTGCTATAATGTTATAATACGTGAACGATTTCGGAGAAAAAAAAGAGCAGGAAATCCGATTACGGGTCCGGAAGCATATTATAATATTGATGCACAGCTACCATAATATTATAGCATATTATCATAGGTTTCTACCTACTTATAATACACATTTTAATCCTAAGTAAAAATATTTTACTGAACGCGTTGAGAATTAGAAAGCTTTTCGTGCGTTTCATACCGTTTGTTACAAAGCGAGTTGCACAGGTATAGATTACCTATATAGGTATAATCTTGTGAGGAGCGCGTGTGACGGCGACTGTGGTACTACCTATATTTTGCTGTGTTCGCACGAAAGCCTGTTAAGATTTGATTCGATGGGAAATAAAGTTTTAAGTGTACATCATGCTCTCAAGTACAAAGCCAAGATTCCGGTCCGAGTGTTGGGGACTTTTGGGGGTTTATTGCCTGTTACCAGGTAGTGGTTTAACACCTTCTTAATGCGTTGTGCGTTTACCGGTATATATTATATATAGGTACTAGCGCGCAGGGTCCTATGAGGTGACTTCGTTGGTTATAAACCATTACGAGACCCAAACAGCACCGTATATCAGTACAATATGCTTCCCAATATACACTCCTTGACAGCCATAATGAACACGTAACCCTGGAAACTCCGGAAATAATTTGTCCAACGGCATAAAACGCAGCCTAACATCGGTAATGTCTGCAGCTATGATATGTCATACAACTTAAATTGTATAGTTGTAATGAAATAATATTTTTATTTCAAAAATGTTTGTGTTGTGTTAATTTTTGATACACTAAGTCGTAACATATTATAATAATATGCAGTATATTATTATAGCATTCAACAATAATAATAATAATATAATATTTATAACATTTTTAAAACTATACTGTATTTTTTTGTACCAACATTTTGTAAATGGAAAACAAAAATAAACAATTTTTTTTAATTTTAAATAGTAGTATTACTGAATTCGATGAAGTGTTTTTTTTTTAATAACACGCAAAAAACTAACAAAATGATTCATTTAAAATAATGTTTGATAATCCAGAATTGATTTTTATTGAAACATTGACGGTTAAAAAAAAACTTAAAAATATACATTTTTTATTTCAAATATCTGATTCAAAAACCGTACCGTTTATAGTTGATAAAAAATAACATTTAGGTATCACATACCTATACAGTATACATGTCACATTATATTTATATTATCCAGATTTGCATTCTCATTGCTTTTATTACTTTTTCGATGATATTTTTCATTGTATTATAGATAAAAATGGAGGTGGGTACCTATATTTTTTAGATAAATCCAAAAGTTTTCATTTATTATACACCACGGTCCGGTGGCCCATTAAGGGATCCAACGATGGGGTATTGGATACCACGGTACAATATAATATATTATAGTCGCTGCATAGTACAAAGGTTAAATTAAAACAGGTAACACGATAACAACCAGATATGCTCATATTTTTATAAGCAACTATAACATAATGTCAGGATGGATTGCGTGACAATTTACTACAACGTGCATGATATAATATGTTCTTCAGCAACATAACATAATAATTATATACCCTTTTCATTTGTTATCGCTAAGATGTTATTATATACCATCAATTTTATGAGTAATAAGCATACATTTTATATGCAAAACAACTCTTATTCGTCTATTAAATATTTAAATCCTTATGATGTTATAATTGTTGTCTTTCGCTTCGTTCGAAATCCGATTTATATTGTAACACATTTTCGCGGGTAATGAAATAAACTGACTAAGTTGTACGAAGCCCTATACATCAAACGAGCCGTGCGTTGGAATAGAACAAAAATTATTAATTTTTTTAAAAATTATTATTACGTCTAGGAAATTGAGAAAAACGCCGAAGATAACCATCCGCAGTACCACACCCATTTATAGATTGGTAAATTTTTTGGGTAAGCCAAATTATTTGTGTTATTTTTTGTTTAATTTACCTACGATAACGCTAAATTACTGTCGTCTGTTGCGGTTGATCTAATGAGCAGATTATAGTAATTTCAATTCAAATAATTTGTTAATTGTATATATTACTGACCGCCGTCGATCACTTAGGTATACGTCCTTGAACTACAGTAGCATAATTACTGAGTGATAACATAATATGTATGACACTATGAGTATAGGATTTACGTATCGATTTATATTTTGATATAGTCTAACATTTTAGATTCAGAGGAGAACAAATACCTATTAATTTAATACTTAATATGATTTTTTTTTTAGAAATCTCTAATTTCAACAATAAACAGTGACAGTCTTAGGGTGAATCAAACTTTGCTTAGAATAATGTTTGAAATTCGATGATTTATTAATTTCATATATTAAAATACCCGCGGTAAAACTTCAGTTTGTATTTTTGATTTTGTGATTTGTGTTCCAATTATTATAATACTTACAGATAATACAATTTTAATCAAAATCTATGTGACGTATAGGGTTAAATACTTACAACTATCTATTGAACGAATATGTTTTATCCCAAAACAGTTTAAACACACTGCTTTGTTGAAAAGCACACGAACTACATGATGTCCCCGATATATTGGAATCATGGTACATGACGTGTGTCATAATATTATATTGTACAGCACCGAACAAATGTCCGTCAATAAAGGTTTCATTAGGAGTTTTAACTGTGCATAATATATTATATATTTTGATAAACGTAGGAAACAACGTGTACAATTATACCCAAACCACAATAACTCGATACTGTTGAATTAATATAAAATAGATGATGATTAAAAGAGTTCCGACTTGCGTCACAATAGATAATGATGTACTTATTGTTCGTAATTGTATTTTTACAACTGAAACTTATACCTACTTTATTTTTGATTAAGAGAATTAGATTTTTTATCAAAAATATATTCGTTGTTTATTGATTTCAAACCTGCAGATTGGTTATAATGTTATATTTATATTTCTATACTTACCTATATTAATTAAATATATTATATTATAAATTTATGACTATATTTATTCAAACAATGTACCTATTGATGTAGGTACCTACATATATTTACGAGCATAAATATATTATATAATATATATTGTTTAATGTAAAATAGTTTTAAAATGTATCTACATAGACACTGCGGTCATCTATAAATTACAATAAAAACACACGCAAGACATCAAATATTTGACAAGATAATAATTATATTTTATCGATTTTACTTATCCGCGTTTATTATAGGCGCTAAAAAATAAAGGCATAAAATTACCATAAGATCCGTGAATGTTTCGTTCAAAAATCACCTTGTTTATTTGTACTTATCGAGATTGCGTCAGTGAAATATATAGCAAAGCCTCGACAAAACAGATAAAAACTGTCTGCATATAGTAAAAAGAATGAATACGTTTATCGGCTGCCCAACGTGGGATTAGACATGAAATATATGCGGTTGAATATAAACATTTCTTTATTTCTTTTTATTTTTTTTTTTAACCTCCCTGAAGATATAAATCGGTCTCTTTTTTATGTATAGGTACTATAAAAACACACACATATATATACACCCTCCTAACAATAGGTACCAAAAAAGTCATAAATTGTGGTTTAATTGTTCTAAGAAGCGGGACTGGTGAGAAACAAAACAAAACAAAAAAAATAAATTGTTGTTTTTTATACAACTGGCAGAAATAAAGTACCTACATTTATAATACGTATAATTTTCATTCAACGTAAAGTGTTGTCGTATTGACCTAGGTTATACACAATTACAAACGATTATATCTTTGTGAATCGAGGAGTACTTCTTTCCGCGAGTTACTTCGAGGGGCCTTTATATAACTACAAGGTATATAAAATAAGCCAATGGCTCGCCGACCCTTTTGAACGGACGCCAATATCACCGATCAATGGGGGCTCGGAATATTTTTAAACCGTAGCCATTTAAGTGCCGCGCTGGGTAAACGTCCGAGCCGAGTCGATACAAGAATATTCAAATTTCGAATAGGATACTACCGTATATACGTCTACGCGAGATCCTTACGTTATAAAAGGTATAAAAACAAAACGTTTTAAGACAATATATTATATAGAATGTGCGTCATTTATTCACATATATATACATTATATACTGATGACTTCTTCTAAACTTTTCCAGAAAAACTAATAATTCAAAACGTAACTTTTACCATATAGGTATTCAAAAACAGTCTTGCACATACAACTTACAAATACATTTTTAGCACTGCGACTTATATTTTGGATAAAACTAAAAAAATGTCATACAAAATGCAAATCTCGCAATTTTATAAAGTACGTGTCAACGACCAGTCAAATAAGTCAAAACCATCAAAGGAATTATGAATATAATATGCTAATATATGACAAAAAGTACATTATATAGATGTTAATTCAAAACTAGGTACATAAATAATTAATTTATATAAAAAAAACTTTTTATACATTGTAAATGCGTTATTAGATATTCAAATTTAAAATTCAAAGGATTTTTAATGTCTGTGTATATGTTAGAACTTTGTAATCCTACATTAAGCTTAACAAAAAAAACATATTTTAAAATAAACAATAATATTATATTAACATAAAGGCAGGTTTTAGGTATTAAACATTTGGATTTTCATCAAATTATGTTATTTGATTTTATGGTCATATTATAAGACAAAATAATTAGTGATAATTAAAGAACAAACTAATAAATAAATTAGTAGTTATTTAAGAATAAACTAATGAAAAAATAAAAAGCAATATTTAAGAGTATTACAGTTGCTTGCTTTAATTAAGTATTTTCAAGAAAGTAGATCAGTAGATGTAAGAAAAATTAAAAATAAAAGAATTTAAATCCACATAAATGAAATTCCAGAAAACTTGATATTATGGTGTTCACTATTTGAATAAAAATATATACTCTACTAATATACTTATACTTCATTTTGAGAATAATTTAGTCATTTATGGTTATTCAGTTTAGGAACCCTATGCCGTACAGTATACATTTCAAAACAAATCTTTATGACTAAAATATCAATAATATTATGTTACTTTGATATAATAATTTATATAATATTGAACTATTATTACCATAATTATTTGTACATACTATACGTGTGCGATTAAATGATTTAAGAACTATTATTAGAGTGATATGTATTTAATATTTTAATTATAGTTTATAGGTGTATTATCAAAATGTATTATTTGTAGGTATAAGTTTGCAGAGAACTTGGATTTCATCGTATAGGTACTATTATAATATTATTATCGCGTAATCGTTTTCAAAATGTCAAAACGAGACAGATGCCTACGACATAAATAGAAACTGAAGGGTGTTAAACAATTAGACACACGGATTAACACGTCGTTATAATAGCCAAACAATTTCACACGTACGTGGTTCCGTACTACAGAGGATTTAATTATTCATTAGAGGAAAACTAGAAGCGTCAGATCTTCTCGTTATAGATGGAATGCCTCATTAAACCCACACCTTTTCACATTATTAGATTTCTTGAAGACAATGCGTACAAAAATGAGTGAATGGTGAATCGTGAATGGACGAATTTTTATTCCTATCCCCGTGAGTTATTTTCATTATATATAGGTATTGTAAGTCATTGTTCATATCTACCTATGAACTTCGGTCAATCGTGTCATCACAAGTACAAAAAAAAAATGTAACTATACAAGAGACAATACACGATTTTTTTTAGTAACGTTATCTAAAATATTCGTCTCTTACATAATATTGTACACTCGTGTAAGTAAGTAACCTTGGTTGGACTGGTATATTACCTACCGATGATAATAATAATACATTATTATTTGATAATATGCATAATAAAATATCGATCGAGTGGTCAATAGAGACTAATATTATAGGTAACACATAATTTGGGACTTAACGTATAAAACAATGGTGGGGGGGGGGGTGAGAGATGGCAATATGATAAAAATTCAGAAAAATGTTAAATTTTTCGGAGTAACATTTTTTTTTTCCGTTAATGATGCGATAATCGAATTGTGATAATTACATTTTTAAATTCCTAATGACATCTATAAAACATTATAATTACTTAAGGACTAACGTGTTTGTTATTTTTATAAGTAGGTATGTACTTATCGTCAAGATCCAAATTGCACATTTCTCAAAGAGTTAATAAATCTATATGAATAAAATGAAAATAAAAATGTAAAAAAGGTGGATAAGTGGATGTCGCTCTGCTGTACGGTAGGTTACAAGTGGGTCACTGTAATGGATGGTGTTAAATTTGAATTCAATGATATAATATCATTGTATAAGAAAAACGATTCTGAGCGAAAACGGTCAGTCACCCTATGATATTACCAAGTATATTTGATGATATTATTGTGAATAAAGTAATTTATATATAACCTATTAACGTGGAGCCTTGTTTTAAATTTTCAATCCTTAGCCATAAAAGTTAAACATTTTATAAATTTTTAACCACAAAATAATTAATAAATTATAAATTTGATAAATGTTGTCAAAATTTGAACTTTAAATGCTTATAAAAAAAAATTGTGCAAATGTATTTTTAATATTTTTCAACTGCTATTAAAACGATATATCAGGAGTCAAATATTAAATTTTCACGCTTTTTTACCCAACAAATAAAAATTTATTGATATTTATAGAAAAAAAAACTAAAAAAATTGAAAACTGACAATGTCCGTAAACAGCTCAAATAGAGTCAAAATATTTTCAAAATTGTATGGTGTATAGAAAATGCTAATATAAACATTCAGTGAAATTTTCAAGTATCTACAGTCATTCGTTTTTTAATTACAATAAAATAAAAAAATCGTTACATGAGAAATCGAGTAAATATCAAATGTTGTAAAAATATAAATTTCAGACGCTCATAAAAATTTAATTTAAGTTTCTTCTAGACATTTTTTTTTTGATAAAGGTAGACAAACTTATGAGTAATCTTATATTACATTTTCAAATCTTAGATTTAAAAAGAAAAATTTTTATGAATTCTCATCAAAATAATTTGCTATTTTTCGTGATTTTTCCGTATTTTGTCAAAATTTGAACTTTAAATGCTTATAATTAAAAACTGTGACTAAGGATTTTTAATTTTTTTCATCTGCCTTTGAAACAATAAACTAGGAGCCTTCTATTAAATTTTCAAGCTTTTTTACTCAACAGATAAAATTTTATTGATATTTATAGAAAAAAAAACTAAAAAAATTGAAAACTGACAATGGCTGTAAACAGCTCAAAAAGAGTCGAAATATTTGGAAAATTTTATGGTGTATAGAAAATGCTAATATAAACAACCAGTGAAAATTTCATGCATCTACGGTCATTTGTTTTAGAGTTACACCAATAACCAAAATCGATTTTGTTAAAAATCGATTTTGCGTAAAAATTCCCGTTTTTCCTTAATTTTTCTTTTGTTTTTCACATCGCTTTTGAAAACTACTGGGAAATTAAAATTTTGACCTCCCCAATGCACCAACGATATTCACTTTCCCATCGAACAAGATACTGAAGTCGAAAATCGAAGCATTATTTCGACTACTTATCGTGTACACAGACACAAAAATAAAAAAATAAAAAAAAAAATAAAAAAAAAAATAAAAAAAAAAAAAAATAAAAAAAAAAAACACACATCATTGTAAAATCAATACATTCATCGTTTCACTCAGAATCTAAAATGTTACATGAAATGAATTAAAAACATAACAAAATTAAAAATATGTTGATTTAAATATGTATACCAATATTTTACCTACATTATTTTTTTAAATTAAAAAATTGTTTCTCATTACCTTTAACTACCACGGTTTTTTTATCAAAACATGTTATAGGGAAAAATTGATTTGCTTAACTTGGAATCCGAGGTCGTTTACTACCGGCTTTTTATGCTATGAGAATGTTAAATTTAAAATCACTTTTATTATATTCAAGACTGCTTGAATAAAATTTTACATTATACCTATTACTATGCATAATATTTTACTGGGCGAGTAACTTATATTTCTTGTTTGAAATTTCGGAAGACGATAAGATTTGTCTAAAAACATGTAGGTACCTATTTATTATAATACTTACGTATAGGTATACTTATTATTATAATACATTGGTACCTACCAACTGTTTTATCGGTTGGGGGATTGCTGGTCCGCCTTATCTGCAGTATAGAATACAGAAAAACCAAACCAAATCACTTGATAAATAATAATAATATAATTTACGTGAAGGTGAAGGTGTACCTTACACTCCGACGCGGAAGTTCGTCTTGGGTACCTACTACTAACTAAATCGTACACCACTATACCTACTTATTGTATTATATAAGTATAGCGGAAGAAAAAAAACCATAACAAATCTTACCGGTGTTCGTTATCGATATAATTATATGGATATATTATTATTATATAATTTATTTCGATTAGATTGTTTTAAAGGTTTCGGCGGTCCTGGCCGCAGCGGTTCCGATTACGGATGGGACGATGATGCGACGCCAGTCACCAGATAAGTACTAACAATTATTATAATATAAGATTTAGAAGTCACAGTGGCGGCTAGAGGCCAACTGAATCAAAATCGATAAAATAACGTATGATAATAATGCATGTTATAATAATATTATTATTGTATTATAAACCGTAGGGACTGCATAATATGGCATGTGCATACAGAGTGATTGAATAAACACCTATACATTTGTTTCTTATAAGTAGGTGTTCCAAATGTTCTCGAGGCCGGGTCATAGCAGGGCGACTAAAAGGCAGTGGAGACATACCGTCTAGTCTCACCGGGAAACAATAATTAAAACAACAGTCATTCAATATTGTAATAATATATAACGGTTATACGTCGCGCAACGCTCGGTGCGCTCTGTACACCGAATAAGACGTATAATAATATTATTATATGTGTTATAAAATAAGAAAAATGTTCTTTTCGTCAGAATCGTGCGCGGCAGGTATGGTAAAAATATAATATTTTATCATAATATTAATTATATTGATAATAAAATAATACAGAGCTGGTATGTGTGTAAATTAATATGTGTCTCGTCGGAGCCGTCACCGCCACCGCCGCCGCGAGTTTTGTATACGTACGCACAAACTACATCGTTGTAGTCGTCGTCGTCATACACTCACACATACGCGCGGCCGATTCAACATCACGCCATATCACATGACCCATTGCTGACCAATCAGCGATCACGTGCGTAGCGCCGCCGTCATCGTCGCCGGTTTTGGGTCGTCGTTCGCCGTCGCCGCCGCGCCGCATTGTTGACGTAGGTACAATATAATTTTATAACATAATAGTATAATATAATAGGCGCGTATTATAATAACTAATAATAATAATAATAATAATAATGATAACAATAAACAATGATAATAAAATACACCTGCCCGCGGTGGCGCTCGCAAAACGGTAATCGGTCGGATACGTTGTATCATCATCATCATAGGTTTAACTGCTGCAGGTATATAAGGTACATAATATAATATTATTATTATTATGGTTATCGCCGCACGTCGGTAACCGGAGCGTCGAGAAAATTACGAAGTATTATGTACTTCGTTGGTGCGAATACCGAAATTCCGTAAGTACATACACGGCGCATCGTCCAGACTCCCGCAATCGATCTATACCTAGGTTTACACGAAGTTTAGAGACGAAACTTTCAACCAAATCAGGATTTTCGTTCGACGTGTATCGTTTGCAGAAGTAAGTGGGTAAGACGTATAACTTCGATTATTATTATTATTCGTTCGATAATTTTTTATACCGATGGTTGATTTCGATGTTGACCTATCCACGAGTCGCGAGTCTCCATATAGGATGATAGTCGTCTTTCAATCGGTAAATGGTATAAGCTATATTATAATATGTTATGGGTAATAATATAATAATGCAGAATAACGTTTCGAATAACATTTCCAGCTGTTACAATAATTTATTGTGGTCGTATTGAAAGTTAAAACGTAAATACTATAATACTATATTGTTATAGTATATAGTACATACTGTCTACTTATCTCAGCTATGTATACGACTGAAGTAAACAAGTCATGCGTAATAAGCTAACTAAGACTTCCAACGACACATGACAGCTGCAGCAGTAGGCATTGCCGACTGTTTTGGCGGTCGTTATAAACCTGCAGGCCAGTTTCCCCTGTCCGTTAGAAAGTAATACAGAAAATTGCACGTACGAAATTAATGTGGAATGTGCATAATTATCAAAATTAAGTGCAACACACACTTTGGATACGAGAAAGCAATTATAGCAGTATAGTCATAAACGTAAACAAGTATAGAGGGATATAATACGCATGTCTGCAGTATTTATTATTTTTTGATTTTATTGCCAAGTATAATAATTTGGCATTTTGGCCCGTGAAATTGAATTTGTATATTGTTTAAATATCGTTTATGCTTTTTCAAAAAAAAAAAAAAACTTAAACAGAAGGTCAAATGTCTTTACGATTAACAACAATTCTATATGGTTTTGCGTCAGTATTTACCTGTTTTGCACATGTCGGGCAGCTCGTCAGTGTTGTCGCCGCAATCGTCATCACCGTCGCATGTCCACGCTAGTGGCACGCATTTCCCATTGCCGCAAGTGTGTTGTCGTAGTGTACATTCGACATGGGGTATTGGCCGTCTGGTGGTGGTCGAAACCAATGGCTTGTCTTTGGAAACTGTAACCAAACAATTATAATGATATTATATTGTGCATTTGTGTCGTGATGTAGGTAATTACAATTTTCAAAACGCGGTTGGGGTTAAAGTTAAAATTAATTTGAACGCCATTCGAAGGGTATTCGTAAATTGTCTAAGTACTTATTTCTGCTTTCGTGATTCGCCTTTTGGTTATAAGTTATAACGAAATCGTGGGTAGTGGGTACCTACTATATACGTACGGATAAACAGTTTTGGTTTTTAAATTATATAGCTAACAATTTATACAGTAAAATAATAAAGATACTCGAATATTTCCCTTAATAATTTTTGTACGGGTTTAGACTCTTGAAATAATGCAATATATTATATTATACATTAGATACAGATTATACATACACATAAACGGTAAATGGACATTTCCCCCCCATTTTTTTAAAGTTTATTATTGACTAATAATAACATTGAATTTAATAATACAATATTATTATTTTTTAAATAAAATATAAAATATATTAACATTTTTTTTAGTTTCATAAATATAATAGATTATATGATTATATAGATTATATTATTACGTCAAAAATCCACATCAAAAATATATCGGGGGGGGGGGGGGGGAAATGTCGATTCCACATAAACATTACATTATATTTTATGTTTTGTATGGACTATACAGTATACACTCATTTGATGACGTTGGCACTTTGAATTTGGCATGATTATTACAATTTTACATTATACATTAATATCATTCTATAAATCATATAATATAGTATGAATAAGTCCTCTGTGTGTGAACTGGCCACTTGAATAAGTTTATCAGAGTAGAAAGGTGTTGTAATTTATAATTTTAAATCGATGATGCGTCATCGTAATCAAATGATGACTCTTAAACCTTAAGTTGCTTATTAATGCGAATCCTACCTACATAGATATATTGTTAAAAGATAGATTAGGAAAAAAAATCTCCAAAAACCTACATTATAGAACTAAAAAAATAATGATTTCAATGTTATTATAAAACTAAAATCACTAGGTACTAGAAAGACAATTTAATATTATACATGACCTGTTTATTTATATTATAATATAAGAACCATTTTGCAGTATGATGAATATCGATAAACTTGTAATCTAGCTTTTGTATTTAAATTATAATATTCCTGGTTTAATTAAAATTAAAATTAAGTAATAAATTATATTTTTTTATACTAAAAGTTAATAATTAGACTCTGGAATTCATCTATTCTGTATATAACTTGGGCTTACATACTTATTGCTTTTAATATGCCTCAAACTAAAGTATCCATCACAAAATATGACTATCACAACATCTTCATTCGATCTAAAATCTCAACCTAAATCTTCTTAACGGTAAACGGTACAAGAGATCCTGGAAATCGACGTGAGTGTAAAACGAATAATATTTAAAAACATTAAAAATAATATTTAAAACACATAACATTTCTTCTCCACCGTACTGTATATATAGCAGTATAGTTAGTAATTTTATTAAATGTTTCTAATAAAGAATTTAATAAACGTAAGCTTTTTGCAAAAGTTCATTAAAAAATGTGAATTAGAATTATTCTTTACTGTTAAATTAAAAAATCTTAAAGCTCCGGACCAATATAGTTATTCAATTAGAAATAGACAAACGCGTGTAGGGAAATTCTAATTAAAATAAATTACATTATACTATTATAGAGGTAGGGTACCTAAATCCTCAAAGTTGCAGTTTGGATGCGATATGTTAAATTATTGCTAATGTAATGGTAAATGCTTAGATAAAAATCACAGGAAGAGTAAAATGTGAGTAGAAATAATTTAATGATTTTAAACGAGTAAATGCTATCAGTTACAATTCATGTGACGTAATCATAATGTATGCTAAAATTATGCAAATAAAACAGACCATTGTAATTAGGTAGGTAGAGACCACACAATAAGTGTATACGCATGATGCAAGGGATACAAGTAAAAATATCAGCTGATATCTGATATCTATGGAAGTATAAAATGCATGGTACGTCAAAAATAATAAAAATATAAAATTAAACTTTTAGGTAGGTATATGCATATTCTAATGTAGATTATTTGTTTGTATCAAAATAAATAATTTTGAGGCAACTTTAACATAATATTCATTTAATCCATTAGTTTTATTTAAAAATTTACACTTCAATACACAATAACATTAACACTACAATATACTGGTTAGTGGTTATATATTTAATATCGGACTATAAAAATAATTATTTATTCATACCCGATTTCCATCACATTAAATAATTAAAATTATGTTTAAATAAATAATGTAAGTAGGTATAATAGGTATTGTAGAAGATACTTATTTCCTTTAGTATAAATAATAAATTATATTTTCTTAATAATAAAATTAGTATTGACCAATTATAGTCTATAGACCACAAATTAGGAAAATTCAATTACCTATATTCGGCTTATTTTAGATTCTGAGTAAAACGATGAATGTATTGATTTTACAATGATGTGTGTTTTTTTTTTTATTTTTTTTTTTTTTTATTTTTTTTTTTATTTTTTTTTTTATTTTTTTATTTTTGTGTCTGTGTACACGATAAGTAGTCGAAATAATGCTTCGATTTTCGACTTCAGTATCTTGTTCGATGGGAAAGTGAATATCGTTGGTGCATTGGGGAGGTCAAAATTTTAATTTCCCAGTAGTTTTCAAAAGCGATGTGAAAAACAAAAGAAAAATTAAGGAAAAACGGGAATTTTTACGCAAAATCGATTTTTAACAAAATCGATTTTGGTTATTGGTGTAACTCTAAAACAAATGACCGTAGATGCATGAAATTTTCACTGGTTGTTTATATTTGCATTTTCTATACACAATACAATTTTGAAAATAATTTGACTTTTTTTGAACTGTTTACGGACATTGTCAGTTTTCAGTTTTTTTAAATTTTTTTTCTATAAATATCAATAAAATTTTATTTGTTGGGTAAAAAAGCTTGAAAATTTAATAGAAGGCTCCTAGGTTATTGTTTCAAAGGCAGATGAAAAAAATTAAAAATCCTTAGTCACAGTTTTTTTTTATACACGTTTAAAGTTCAAATCTTGAAAAAATACGGAAAAATCACGAAAATTTGCAAATTATTTTGAGTTAGAAATTCATAAAAAATTTTCTTTTTAAATCTAAGATTTAAAAATCTAATACAAGATTCCTCATAAGTTTGTCTAACTTTATCAAAAAAAAAATTTCTACAAGAAAGTCAAATTAAATTTTTATGAGCGTTTTAAATTCATATTTTTACAACATTAGATATTTACTCGATTTCTCATGTACCGATTTCCTTATTTTCTTGTAATTCAAAAACGAATAACTGTAGATACATGAAAATTTCACTGAATGTTTATATTAGCATTTCCTATACACCATACAATTTTGAAAATATTTTGACACTTTTTGAGCTGTTTACGGGCATTTTCAGTTTTCAATTTTTTTAGTTTTTTTTTCTATAAATATCAATAAAGTTTTATCTGTTGGGCCAAAAAGTGTAAAAATTTAATACAAGACTCCTGATATATTTTTACAATAGCAGTTGAAAAATATTGAAAATACATAGGCACAGTTTTTTTTTATAAGCATTTAAAGATCAAATTTGGACAGAATTTATCAAATTTATAATTTAATAATTATTTTGTAGTTAAAAATTTATAAAATGTTCAACTTTTATAGCTAAGGATTGAAAATTGAAAACAAGGCTCCACGTAAATAGGTTATTTATAAATTACTTTATTCACAATAATATCATCAAATATACTTGGTAATATCATAGGCTGACTGACCGTTTTCGCTCAGAATCGTTTTTCTTATACAATGATATTATATCATTGAATTCAAATTTAACACCATCCATTACAGTGACCCACTTGTAACCTACTGTACAGCAGAGCGACATCCACTTATCCACCTTTTTTAAATTTAAATCAACTTTTTGGTAGAAAACTAAGGTGTTTTACTCATTTTACGACTAAATTGAAAATCCTATATAATATACTTAAACAGAAATTTAGTTATATTTCATAAAAGTGTAACATTGGAGTTCCTAAATGGATAAATAATGAACACAATTTTATGAGTTTAACATATTTTACTAAACAAACTATTATTTAACTTTGATAGGTAATGGAAAATAGGTTTTTTAAAAAATGTTAAAATAATTATATTTACTTATATTTAATATTCATGTAACTTATAAAACTCACTGCCAACTGTTAATAATAATATTTTTAAAATGTTTACCTTTATACCTTTCTTATACTAATAACTTGTTAATTATAGTTAGTATTTAAGTAGATTTAAGACGTATAATGTATAAACATCATACAATTTTTAAATATGTAATTAAATATTAATAAATGAATAATATATAACTATCATAATACTATTAATACAAATAAATGGCAATAGATTATATAGTACCATATTATTGTATTGTTATGTTTAATTAATGTACATTTGTTATAAAATCTACTATTCATACAAAAATGTTATTACAAATAAAATAATATGAGTTCCAAGTTGAGACAAAGAATTGCTAATTTAATTTTTTGTTTTAAATTTATAAGGAGAGGAAGCTAAAAAAAAATTTAAAAAGCATAGTATCTTTTGAGTGTAAAAAATGTGAAATCTTACAAATTTAAATTGAAATGTACCAAATCCCTTCTTTCAGTTAGTTATTTATATTATGGAATATTTTTTTTTATGTTTAGATGTTACAGCAATGATTATAATAGTTAAAGAATTAAAAACCTATCTTGAAATTTAAATTATATTATTATTATTAAGCTATATATTATTAAACAAATGTACGGTTTAACAAACGGTGGCTCTTAGTTGGTTAAATTTTTTTTCGACCATGTCTTGTTTTGTACCTGTTGAAAATGTGCCAATAGAAAAATTTCGTCTACTTTTGTCAGCAGAATCGTAACTGCAAACTAATTGAATGATTTGGCGACGAAAGTAATTTTTTTTAATCAATGACTCATTTGGCTCATGCTAGATCGATTTTATCTTTATTGCCATTTGTTATTAAAGGGTGTAAGTGTGTAACATGCATTGAGCTTACTTTTTATTTATTTAAACATTTATATCTATTGTTATACAATAATTATTAAGGTAAGTTTAATTTTATTTTACTTCCACATTCCACACTATAACTGTCGTACTAATATAGGAACAATTGCAGTTGGATAAAAACATTAAAAACAGCAAAGCATGTTTTATTTGGAGTGTGTAAATTTAACATAGAATTACCGAATCACGCTTAGCCAAAATACTACATTGTTAAAATTAGCTAATAATAACAGAAGTAAAAAAATTAAATACTACGATGTTCTTGTATTTATATTCAATGTCCTCGATCGAATTAATCATATTTTGCATAGGTTAATTAAAAACGATAACATTGATTATACGGGACAAAATAATTGTAAATACTCACAATAATAAAACATACGAAAAAATATAAACAGGTAGATAAACCAGTTCAAACGATTACGCAAGGTCGATCAAACCGAGTTTATTGTATTGAAGGACGCCTTACGTCACTATAAACATTATATTAACCAAAGTATCAGGTGAAGTACCTATAATATGTCTATCAATGAATTATCTCATAACTGTTTACTGCACAGAACCCATCACATTGTTTCAATTTCCAATATTATTAATCAACAATGAGTATGAAATGTCGGTACGGGATATTTCGCAGGTATAACGTACGCCTGCAATATCAATAAAATAGAAAAATCACAGGTGTGGTATGAAATAATAAATATTATATAGCATTAAAACTTTTTCGTTGTAACTATACATACTGTTACATGGGATTAAAAAAGAGCGATGGGGGATTTTATAAATCATAATCCATCAAAAATACAATTTTGACAAATCGGACATGTTCCAATTAAACCTACTACTTTGAGCTTCACTGCAGTACACCAGTATACTATACTCTTTTTTGAAAATTAATTATACGCAGGGAAGGGCATTAATTACTAATTTTGGACTACGTGACTCAGTTTGTCGAAAGAGATATACCATAATGTGTTTATTTATTTAATGGTAACATTATTTCATAAACGATGAACGCAATATTACAACGGATCAATGGAAAATTATTTCATTTCAAGAGTAGGTACTATTTTATATAAAGCTGTTACACATTTGGGTTAAAAATAATATTAATTTCAAAATGTTTGAAACGGTTCAGCCTTCTTATCAAGAAAATTGTTACATAACAATATATTATAATAGGTATATTATATTATAGAAATAATGAAAAGTGATGAGGTCAAAAAAATAAATATTAAATATATGTGGTAGAAAAGGAGGTATTATGTGGTTTTTTTTATAAATTAAAATAAATACAAAGTTTTTCTGGATATAAAAGAGTTTATGAGAGTTTTCAATACTAACCAAAAAAAGTTTTACTGCCAAAGAAAGAGGGAGGAAAAAAATGAAAATTGCTCATGTTCAATTGTTTTTCTTTCCCTTTTTGCCCACTAGTGTGAGCCGAGGTTTGAGTATCACTCCAACGTAATTTGGCGACAGCAATTCCCGAGTGTCCTCCAATACTACAATACAGAATACTATGTCATTGTGTTCAACTACCCCTGCCAGTTATTTTGATGGTAAAATTATGCTAATCACTATGCGAGAAATCATACCCTTTGTGGTCAAGATATACAAATATTTCTCTTTTTTGTTTTATTATTATTATTATTTACAGAGTTATTAATTATTAAAAACAATAATAATTATTCTGTTAAAGTGTTAGTATTTTACATGAAGAAAAAAAGAGAATAAATATGACTGTTCTTTTTAACACTGTTTGACTACAGCGGAATTGTTGCTAACAATTTATTAAATGCTTCAAAAAGAACGATTTTAGAACTCCGTTGAAGTTTGAATCTAGAGTACATCTAAACAGGAAATTTAGGAACAATTAACGACGTGTTACCATAACGACCTCGGCAAAAGTGATTTTCAAATATTATTATTATATTTTATAATTTCTGATTCGAATAATTTTCTCTAAATACCTAGTCTAATTTATAAATGTTGAAATTAGAATTTTAACATGGACGAATCTGAGTCGAGTGTACAAACCAATAGTTCAGAAATATTTACTGCATATGATGATAATCAGGAAATAGCAGAATATGGAAACGGCTTGTTTATAAAGCTGAGAGATCGTGATATTAGTGCTACTGCTAATTTAATAGGTAAAAAGTTTTCTAAACGTGACTGATAGATACTATATAAAATATTTGTCATATAATATTGACGATTGATTGTATTTCCGTGGATTTGGTTTTGAATAATAAATTCCAACTTTTGTTCATAAAATATTACTTGTATTATATTTATTTTAAGATACAATTTCACATTAAACCGTTAAAGTTTAATTAGCTCAAGTACCCACTAGTTTATTTTTAATCAACAGATTCATCTGGAGCTACTGACCAGATTACTGACGAAGAAAACAGTATCGCAGTACCAATAAGTATAGATCTGAGCTTTAATGATATTATGGACTGTGCTTGTCTTCAAAAACTATTGAAAGAGACAGAAATAAATGCACCAAAAAACACATACATTCAAGTTATTCATTTTCTTTCATACATAAAAAAAGTGTTAAACACTAAATTTATTAATAGGAATTAAATCTAAGTAACAACAGCATAAAAGGTGAATGTGTCAACAACATAATTTCTTTTTTAAACATTAACAGTAGACTACAAAAATTAAATTTGTCTGGAAATTGTTTGAATAAAGAAACTGGTTCGATAAACAATATGCAAAAATAATATATCTAATTATGATTATTAATTATTATATAAGTATTTTCGTTTTCTATTAAAGCCTTGTCAGCTCTTACGAGAGCTATAGGAGATTCAAACGAAACCTTACAAGAGTTGAGTTTGGATTGGAATGGGATCTCTGGTGAAGTTTGCGCAAACATGTTTAAAAACCTCATGATTAGATCGAAAAGCTTAAAAACATTGGATCTCAGTTGGAATAAGTGAATATAACACAGTTATAACGATCACTTTGATTAATACGAATTATATTTCATTAATTTAAAAACTAGATAAAAAGTGGCAATTAAAATTGTTGTATAGTTTCAGTGATGTTGGTAAAATATTAGGTCAAGGAATAAATCATACAACCAGATTAGAGCATTTGGATCTAAGCAACAATCCGCTTACAAATGAAGATATTGTTGATATATTGAGTGGTATAGTGAATCCGACTTCATTAAGGAGTTTGGGGTTAACTCATGTATTTGTCGATGAACAAGTTGAAAAAGTGATCAAGTCAAAATAAATGCATGCCATTTGTAATAAGTTTTAAGAATTATAATATGTCAACTGTAGGCAATATCAAAAGTTCAAGCACGAGTACCAAATTTTAATGTTAAAGTGGCCATTTATACGGGCATGAAATCTGATCCTGACATCGATAAGAAAACATTGTATTTAAAAAGAATCCACTTTTTGGGGGTTACTAAACCAAAAAAAAAAAAACAAAAATTTGATATTGGGTAAGTTTTTCATGTCATTCACTAAAAGTATAAAAATTTGTTTGTATATCAAATCATCCACTATTTATAACGTTTATTCAACTTAATAATTTGTATGATTCCGTAACATATATTGATAGTTGTAACTTTTATAATATTTTTAAATACATGAAAATTGACATGATAATACTAATGTATTCTCAATGATAATAACCTTTATATTATAATTTATACATATTTCTCTAGTAAACGTTTAAAAATAAGTATTGCACTTACATATTTATAACTTATATAATATGAACTTCAGAATGTAAACAGTAAAATTTAATTGACTAGTGACTTTTTAAAGTAAAGTTCTTTTAATTTATTCATTTTTATTATAGTCACGTGTTGCTAAAAATGAAAATTGATGGAAATTTAGAACCTATGAAATTAAGCTTGTTTATTTCAACGTTTGAAAATTTAAAAGTTAAAGAAGTAATAATGGAACTACTAAGGGATTTGGCTAACCAATTTAAAAATGCAGATAAAACGATTAATGTAGCTCTAATGTTGGACAAGTACTTAGATCTATATCCAAACACTACATTATAGACTAATCATTATTATTTGACATTAATCATTTAAAGACAAGAATGACAAGAATGATGAAAAATATATGAAAAATAAACAATAACTTAACATAATTGTATATTATAGTAAAATAATTATGGAAATATTTAGTTTTTTATGTTTCGAATGTATATTTTTCTAATATTAAATTAAACTTAATAATGTTTTTTAAATTTAACTAGATTCATACCTTTAACCTGCCAAAACAATCTTGGATATTTTTGTTAAAATTATTCAAAAATTTACGGAATTTCCGTAATATGCATAAATGTTAAACTATTTAGTGCCTTTAGCCTAACCATATGTATTTCGAAAATATCGCTTTGACTAAATAATATCTAATGCATTTGTTTGAATATAATAAATGAAAACAAAAGTATTGTAAATATTATGTGTTCAACTAAAAGTCCATTAAATAATAAAATTAATCAAAATATATTAAATAGATACATTTTTACTTGCTTTTGTAGGTTAGGTTAGGCACCTAAACCTATAATATTGATATTATATACAAATAGTTAAAGCAATTATGCATTGATAGTATGCTATTTATATTTGAAGGTTACCATTATCGGATTATCCCTGAAATACGTCTTTGCTAATTTAGTCATTATTAATATTATTGCGAATCTGTATTTCTAACAGGAAGAAACTGTCAGTAATCATAACGATTTTTAGGTTATCACGAGATTTGATAAGACCATTGACGTAATGGTATTACAAGACATTTGCATTAGATACAATACGCAAAAATATGAATGTATTATTATTTATTCCATTGAGTGTGACGTATCTACATATATTATTATGTATATTGTATTCCAATATATTTATTAAAATGAAATAGGCTTATGTATATGCGTTGTTTATTAGTTTGAATAATATAACATACTTTAAAAATAAAATATCATTCATACATAAGGATATAGAAATAATAATAATATAACGATATTTATGATAAAACTAACTCTAAATGTAAAGATCAAAGCCAAAGCGTTAGTGCCGATTTCTTGATCAATGTTCATAAAATTAAAATATCATAGAATAATTAGGTATACATATACCTATTATTTGTAAATATAATCAAATAAACATAGATTACTTGAGAAGAAATACATTTGATTACTAAAAATCAATCAAAATTAAAATAAATTGAATATAACATTTTACGAGCGGTAATCTTGTACAATGGCGGTGGCGGTGAGACGTTTAACACCATGAAATTGGTTAAGCTACATAGTAGTGTAACTTTTGACAGAGTGTAGAAAAATCCTCGCCTTCATAGAAGGGACTAGACAGTATAATTTAATTAAAACCATCTCTTCCGACCATTAATCGTACGCAAGCTGTGGCGATGGAGACGGCTTTTTGGAGAATAAAAATATTTTGGCGGGATAAAAATTGGACAAACGAAGAGGGGTGGACGATGAATCATTTCTCGGAGAAACTTGCTAGAAACGGCAGCGACGACGAATAACTGTTCGAAATGTCAGAACAAATTAATCATCCCTCGAGACGCAATTTCATCCCCTGCAAGACCGTATTTTATAAACGTAAGTCCTATGATAACATGTATAACGACAATAAACAGAGGAGAAATATTGTGAGGGGGACGTTAAGCATAATTTTCGTCCTAGGCACATTGGAGTGGAACATATAATTTAGCCACCCAACATTACGTCCGAGAAATTTCATCAAATTTTGATTTGAATCTTTATTATAATAAGGTCTTGTATTTCATTATGTATTATAATATTTAGTACAACGAGATATCAAATTCAGTCAACAATATTATACAAAACTATCGCCTATTTCAAAATGTATATTCTAAACGAAGCGAAAAAGCAATTTGATTTTTAGCGGTGTCTAACATATGTGGGTCGTGGGTGTACTCCTAGAAGTACAATAATTGTTTAGTCAGCAGATGGTTTAAAAATACAATTTTTACTACGATTATTTTCCTAATAGTTTTCGAGTAAAATGTAAAAAGTTACTTCGTCCTATTTTGATATAGGTATAATTGTATTATTCATTCAATATTATATAATATTATATTATTATATCTACCTGGTAATTTTACGAGAACTTCTTTATTTAACTTGTTTATTTTTAACATATTTATCTATAGGTACTACAAACTAGAATGCAGTAACGGGTCATACCACGCATTAAACTTAAAAAAATAAGTTAAAAATAACCAAATATTCAAAGTCGATGTTTGTTATGTTTATAATTATTACGTTTCGGAAAATAAAGTTATCGCATCAACAGTATTTTTAGTAAGGTTATTTGTTAAACAAATTATGTTCATACTAAAGTAATATAATATTTAACATTGAAAATATTTTAATGTTTAAAATAAAATAATGACGGAAAATATAATTAATAGGGTGAAGATTGGATACCTAATTTACTGAACACTAAAAAATGGACATATTTTAACCTAATAAGTAATAATCTACTATTATTTTAGACAGTGGCGTACGCAGGGTTCTAGGATTCTGACCCTCCTAAAATTTATTTTTTCTACAAAAAAATCTTATTTACCACCATTTTGGTATACACAGATCAATTGTTGGTAATTTTTAATAGATATAAAATAAATTGTTAAATATAACAACGACGTCGATAGAAGATATAGAAGGCGCTATAGATGATCAGGTTAAATACTGTAAATGTAGCCTAAATATGAGACTAACTATAATTTGTTACATAAAAACTGTTCAGAAAAAATAATGTAAATTTTTTACTCAGGAAAAACCTAACAGCACTAAAATCCTGCCTACGCTACTGATTTTAGATATTTTTTGAGAACCCCTGAACCTAAATCCATCAAATTGTAATATTATTACGCCTCACCACACCTCACATCGTATAGTCTCTATATCATATCAAGATCACTAGTTAAGCATCGTAAAACATTAGATTATAAAATTATATAAAAAGTACAACATTTAAACATTTTGTTAATTAGTAAGTGCAATGTTTTGAATATGTTGTCGCGGTGACGCGATCGACCGACTACTGAAGCTTTTGTCAGCTTCCACGGTAACACGCCCGGTAACGGGTTCCGGCCATGATGTAATAATAATAATAATAATAATAAAAAAATCAATAATATCAAAAATATCAGAAAACGGAATTAGTGATCAATAGGGTCACTTATAAAGACTCACTTTGGCGGAAACCCGAAACCCCCATCCAACCCATATAATATTATGAAATGGACATGAACAACAAAATATATCACGCCGATAGTATACACACATCAGCTGTTAAGTAATCGTTATTCAATTATATCTACCATTCATTTGTGTATAATGATAATAATATTTAATTATCATAATTATTTTTTTCTGTCGGACACAATTATCATAAACGTCATGCGTGCTCTGCGGGCCAAATTATTTGTAAGCGCCCAAAATATTGCTGTGATGATAGTAATCTGTCTAATTGACTATTTACACGTGCGTGTAAATAACGATTTTTCTGTCACGTTTCATATAACTATTATTGTTATTATTGTTACGGCCCATCGATCACTAAATGTTAAGCCACAAAGTTCTACAGATATGATAGCTGCATGCTGATCAATACGTTTATGTCGGGTACTATATTTTAAGTTAGCCCCACCGTTGCAGTCTGCGATATTATTACTTTATAATGAAACCGAAAAAAGTATTGATAACTTATTTTCTTTTAAATGTATTGATTTAATAGCTGATTGATAACGAGATGCAATAATATGATTGTATAAAGCCGTTCGTTTGAAAAGATTTTCATATGTTCGCGACATATTTTTTTTAGACTCTAGTACTTGTGTTATTTTATATACATATATGTGTATATTTTTCATACCAATATAACGTGTTTGTTTTGTTTGCCTCGGTTTGCACCTATATATTTCAAGTTTGAAACATTGAGTTTTAGATAGTAATTTTACTACGTATCCGACTTGATACAATGATAACCATTATATAGTTGATTGTCAGGTAAGTAAATATATATATGATATAAAATCTATCTATGTAATAATACCTGTGCAAGGACTAAAACATAGGTGAGGGAAATATTTTGAATATTAAATTATATTAATATAATATTAACAAATAAAATACCTATATTTACATAATTTGTAAACTCGTAAAATTATAATAATTCTTATTATACCTACATGTAAATATACCTGATGTTCAACGATTTAAAATGTTTAAATTTTGCAATAATAATAAGCAAACACTAAACAACTATAAAACCAACAGAAGAAAAGTGCAAGTAGTATAATATTATATAAAAAAAAAAATGGTATACTAATATATTTCTGGCTATATTGAATATTGATAGGCGCCAATTACATAATATTATTATTAATTATAGATAATGCAGTAGTAAATTTAAAAAAAATGCTTTTGATGATTTTCGACATTAATACGTCATGTTCATTGGCTACCTAATGTTTCCGTCCATAATAATTAGTAAATACAGTTACAACAAATGGTTATAATGTTTTATTATATATAATTTAAAATTGCAATGTTACATCGAAGGATAACAACTTTGGAGATTCCAACGAATCCGAAGTTTTAGCTTCCGTGATTTTGTATTAAGTGATGTAAAAAAATAACTTAAGGAATTTTCTGACATTGTTATAATTTTATATATTTGACCGCAAACATTATACTTATTTTATTATACAAGTATTGCTTGTTACCAATATGTTTATACATTTGATACAGAATGCATACAGTATGCACTTATTAATAATGATATTGTTTATATTTGCATAGTATAATATATTACTAGGTTGTAGTGAAAATTATTTTTTAGAATGAATATAAATTATAATAACTAATTGTATTTAGGTACAGAGTTATTATATTAATCATTGTATACAAATAAGTAAACATATCACTATAGTCTTTAATAGATTTAATATTATAACTATAGGTATGATCAATATAAATTATTTTCTCATTTAAGTTAGTGTTTATAATAATTTAATGGTTTTTAATTTAAATATATATACACACTAATGGGAAATTAACAACGATCATAGTTGGACAATATTATATCGCTTCCAATAGAAAATAGAAACATAAATCACAATACTAAGCACTGAGTCTTTAAAGACGTTTTTTTAAATAATATTCTTTAAAATAATGATTTCAAAATGATACAAAGTATTTTTATTTTTAAACTGTTTAAAAAGCATTAATAATAAAAACAAAAAATTTTATATAGAATTTGGCAATGATCATTTGAAATATTATTTATGACCATGAATAATAATAGGTAATTATAATGTTATAATAATGTAAACTATGATTATATTTTTTTGACTCAATTACAATATACTAATTCCAACACCGAATAATATTAGAGTTTTTAATGATATCCAACACCCATTCATGTTGTGCTAGAAACAATCAATAGGAAGTTCTATTTTAATATTTTAAGTTTTCTGTTGTGACACGTATGACAAATATTTTTAGTGACCTGCGTTTTTTTGGCACTCATAAGAGACGCGTAATTCCTTATCAGATTTAGTGATAATATGGTTACAAACAACACAAAAATAGACGAATAAACATTATGGTGGTGCTATAATGCACGAGAAATATCAGGCAATTACAAAAAAATACTACTCAATTCACTGCAGTATACGATGGTTAGTATAGTTAATAGTTAATATACATTGCTCAGCCACCAAAAACATATATAAATAGATTATTTAAAAAAAGTTAATTTATTAATATTACACTGTAGTCATATTATATAAAATATGCTGAAATGTTTATATGATTAATATTATATAAAATTATTAAAATTGACAAATGTCATCATAATATCAAGTTAAACTTAATATTTAAAACAAGAAACATAGTATAGATGTTCCATCGATGCGTTCAATAATTGAAATTATGTTAAATAGTCAAGATTTTTATTTCACTCGAGTCGTAAGTTAAAACGGGACGGCGATTATCAATTATAATGCGCTGCTAGTCAATTGCCTATTTACACGAAAACAAAAGATCGGCGTTTATGGATTTCATCCTACCCATCTTAAACACGTGTCCATATAAAAATGTTTTTAAAAAATTTAAAAGAAAACCAGCAGACTCAAAAATATAAGATCCACCAAATAAGTAATCGGATTTTCCGCGCGTGAACAAGGAAAAGTTCAACGTACATTGCGAAAGTTTTAACCGCATTAAAATGTAATTCACCAAAAGCTGCGCGTAGTCAACGGTGGCGGCAATCTTTTTCCCGAGGGCAGGAAGCAAACGACATTCGACGACACCTTCACCGATTTAATCAAAGGTTTTTCCTTCGGAATTCGATTTTATCTCGGTTGATTGTTTGGAAAAAAAGCCTTACGGAAAATACCAAAATTGCCAAAAAGTCATTAAAATTCTACTTTATATTTAAATATATATTATAGGCATTAGAAATATTTTGTTCTTTATCATGTATATTGTATATATATACAATCTAGGTAGGTACGTTGTTTTTCAAATAATGTGTTGAAATTTGCGTTGTGTTTGAATCAAAATCGTCCTTTTTATAAATATTATTCATATACTATATAGTTATTAGGTTCTTAGTTATGTTGTTTACTATAAATAAAAATGATAAGCTTGAATGGACTATAATAAACTATTTAATACGCACATAGTAAATTTTAATACATATTTCTTATCTATATAATGTTATTTTATATAATACCTGCCTATGACATAACATTATATAACTAACGTACGTAGTAAATTAATCAAAATTATATTTTTATACTTTATATAAATCAGTCCAGCTGTATCTGTTAACACGTACTATGTGTGTTTTTATTCAATCCATACTAGTTTTTAATAAAATCGTGTAAATGTTTCTGTGATTATCCCAAAAGATATTACGAAAATATAACCAAACATGAGTTATTTATCGAATTGTTATAGGTATATGTAAATGAACAGATAGACGAGTGATTACATCTGTATAATATAATATAGTATTTAGTATTTACATATTATTTCACGCCTGCACCGCGTTTTTTTTTTCATTAGAGACTCGTTAATATTTTTGTGGTTGTAATAAGGACTTATTCTAAATTAGTATTAATAAATTTTTCTTTTAAACTAAAGCACACTTAGCTGCTTATATTGTTGCGGACGACGACAAGCTACTTATGAACTTCGTTAGTGAACGGTATTATTATGTATATCACATACACTTTTTAATATTTTTTAACTAAAAACACTCGTAAAAACCAGATAGTGTAGCACATATTAAGGGACAAATATTATCTTAATATTATTTTCCTGAATGACCTGGGGCGTGTTCAAACTTAGATTAAGAAGGTATAATTTTTCAACACAATCCATTAAAACAGTTACTTACATACTAAGGATAATTAATTTAAAATTATTGCTTATGGATTTCTAAGGTTTTTTTTTAAGTATCCATACATGAATAATTGGAGTAATATCATCATAGTAATTTCATATTTCATTAAATTTTTTTCATCAATGTAAACGGGTTGAAACCAAGTGATTTCCCAACCAAATATGTTTGATGTTCATCGACGTGTTGATAGAGCTCGAGCCGTAAATTATAAAGGTTGTGAATTATATTAAATGCTCACATTAAAATTTAAAAATAAATCCAATGTCAATAGCAAGATCCAACAATTTTTTTCGTAGGACGTCATGTCAACACCCCGAAAACTGTTTACCATCATACGACATACATGACAAAATGTTCATTACAAGTACGGGATTTAACTTCAACTTATATAACCTGCCCTACTTCATTTCTTTATTTTCTCAGTTCAAAATTTTAAAATTACTTTATTTTATCTCAGTTTCTTCATTTTTTTAAAAAAATAATAATTCTTTAGTGTGTTTATCTTTTCCATGATCAGTTCCCAGTTCTCCCTCTCTTTATAGTTCTTCATATATTGATAAAAAAAAACAATCAACTTTCCGAAACTTATCAATTACAATGAATAAATTACCTAACCTAACCTGTACCTATTAATATGTGATATTTTTTTTAAATGGAAATTGTTCTTAATTTATATATTTATAGGCATTAATAATATTATTGATTAACACTATAGTAATATTGAATTGCTGATCAGGAATGTCATTAATAATATCTACAATAAAATAAAATACAATTCAATTAATAACTCGACTCAAAGTAAACAAGAAAAACAGATTTAATTTTTTTTTAACGCATCATTAATTTAATGGTTGTGACTTCATAAGCATAACAGACAAAAATAAATATCTCAACAACTTTTATTTTCAATATTATAAAACATTATACCATCGTCAAGATTGAGATTTCGTATGATAGACACAGGTGCATTAAAACGTAAATATTATTCGCACTCCATCCGGGGCACACGTTTAAATATTATGAACGTCAAAACAGCTAGGTAACGTTAGTTCATTAGGTATAATATGTCAAAATAAAATATTTAGTTTACTCAAAAATGTCATAAATATCACATAGTCGTACTAAAATACTTAATAAAATATATGGGTAGGTGGGCATCATATTTAATGTTCACATGTAGGTATAATATACATTTTAAATAGAGTAATCGTTTTTATTATACATTACAATTTGAATTAAAACATAATTACTAACGATCAAATTTCGACGATTAACATATTTTTTTATTGATAGTCATAAATATTACCATTGATTATAAATACTAGTATTTATAATCAATGATATTACTAAATCAAAAACAGTGTCAACTAATCACTTTCAATTATAATATATAAAAATATTTTGTACATTTCAAAATATGAAGATAAAAATCGAGCAAATTTGAAAGTTATCATTATTATTTAGGAATATTTTAGGAATACTGTTGTGGAATAAAAATAATTATTTTGAATCCTTGTTTACATTCTCGGTTTTTAGTACAATTTAATATTAAAATCTACTAACTGCGTTTAATACGTAAAAATGCGGACAAATTGAATAGTTTTATAAATTATTAAAAATCTGCGCGTATGTATACGTTTGGAAAATTTAAAAATATTTATCCAACTGTGTGCCTACCTTTTCCGATATCCAGATGCATGGTTTATATGCACTTGTATAGTAATAGACTTAGACGTAAAAAGGAAAATTTAAAATTGTATAAATGGAATTTGCATTTTTTAACGGGACAGCGCGTACCGGAACACAAGAGGAAGTGTGTTTATAGGATGCCAGAAATGCGCGCAGCGTTTATTTCGTTGTACCATCCACCCCCCAACCACCACCACCAAAAAAAAAAAAAAAATGTCACGAAAAACACTAAAGCTTCTGAAATAGAAATTTCTACTGGGTGGACAATAGGCGGAAGGTTGAAGAAAGAAACTGTGCATTAATTATTGATGTATTTCCCAAGCGGTTTTTACCTCACCGCATCGATATTGCAGGCCAAAGTATATAAGGTTGAGGAAGCTGTCGGGTTAAGACGGTGATTGATGAAGTACTTACCGATGATCTGTGCCTGTGCAGGGTGCGTGTATATTATATAGGTATATATTACGATATAAGAAAAGAACAAAATAAATAGGTGTTCGCATATACCTGGGTCACGGTTAATGGTATATGTGTCAAAACACCCCGATTCCTCGGTATGTCACCCCCTTTAGCCGACCTTGTGACAAAAACATTTCGACCATTCTATACAGTTCATATACAACAGATACATGTATTTTATTTATACTCCTAAAGATACGACACTCTATATACCTAGGCAAACTTTTCAAACAATATCCTATATAGGTATTAGGAAATTGACCATACAGAGAGGATATTATTATCATAATATATACCTATTATAATATTATATTATATTTGACGAATCAACGTGTAATAATCGTGTTAAGGCAATATAATATTATGGAATTCCATTATAGTCAAGTGAGTGGGGACGCCAAGTCCCCTGTCATATGCTAAACGCGTACTGTATACCTATTTGTTATTGGGGCTCGGTGAATAATTAGCTCAGTATATAAACGATCATTCGATGAAAATCATATTTCATATCCTTTTGAACAGACCAACAAAAAAAAATGTTCAACATATTTGCTAAGTGGGCATATTGTGCATAGGAAGTATAAGATTATTAAATCATCGACCGATAGGTACTCTCAAAGATATTTTTCACGAATAATCTATAGAACTATTTGAAATCATACAATGTGATAACCAAATTATGATACATTTCTCAATTAAACTCCAAGAAACAAAAGAAAACAGTAGGAATAATATTATGTATTTAACTTTACATTTGAGAACATTTTCATCAACTTATTTATTCATGATTACCTATTTAAACTGATTGTAGTTCTACTGAAAGGGTTTTAAATAATCAATAATTTATGAAGTACAAATTTTATACAATTATTGTTGTAATTTTTTCCATCACATAATACCTATTTGTTAAATATAATTTTCCCTAATGTACTCGCAAATGTATTTACTTATATAATTAATAGAATTATGAATTACAGACTACTGAGCACCTAATAAGTAATGAGTAATGACATACGAGATTATAATTAAATTAAAGCTAGAAAGGCATGATAAAAACGTAGTTGCTGTCTAAGCACTATAATATCTAAGTACCTAATGTAGTTGTTTATTTAATAGAGATCAGACTGACTTTATAATGCAGCATCTGAAGGTTTAAACATAATATTAAAAATAAATATTGAAAAAAACTTTAGTCAAATAAGAGGCCTATTATAGTACCTATAGACCTAACCTAACCTAACCATGGATCGGGGCCCACTTGTGGGCCACCAGCAATGTGGCTCTGCAGGGCCGCGGATGCTGGTCGAGAGTCTATAAGCCAAGGATCAGCAGATTTTAATTAGTATCAACATAGAGATTTCTATATGATTTTATAAACGACTTTATTTCTTCTATCGTATTCGGTTTATGTGCTTGTTTATATTTTATACCTGTAAGTGGACATCGAAGTTGTTTATATATAATTGGTGGTCCGCGCACAATTAAAAAGGTTGGGCCACGAGGCTATAACATTTAAATTTATTTTAAAATTGTTCTACCTAACAAAAAATAATTAAAAATATTTGCACTTTATTAGTCTGTTACAACGGGCATAGCCGGTTTTCACCAAAAGTGTACCTTTCCCTTTCCCCCCAATTCATTTTTCCGCCAAATCATAAATGGTACGATTCCCTTTTCGCCAAAATCGTATTTTTCCCTTTTCCACCAAAAAAAAAAAAAATTAATCTAGTATTTGTATAATATTTGAATATTTTATATGCATGGTAGTCATATCATAATTTACATATTTTTATTTTTTTACGGTATATACAATCTGTTAAGAATATGTGATAATAGAAAAAAAATATATATGTACATTAATATATGAAAACTTGATGGGAGGAATCACCCAGTGGTAACACTCCCCTTAGATACTTGATGAGATTTACATATAAGATTATTTTGTAAATTAAATAAGTACATGGTTCATAATAATAGTTTTTCTTACCACTATTAAAAAGTGTTATACCGACTATTTATAAATCAAATTAAAATCATATTTTTATTTAAAATTATTTTGTAAATTATGTCACACTACCTGTCAAGATCTCCATTTGTACACTCAGTTATAAATATTGTTCATTTCGATTTTGTCTGTCTTGAACTTTAAACTTTAACTTTTTTTCATTCGGCGGAAAAGGGAATCAAACAATTTATGATTTGGCGGAAAAGTGAATTGGGGGAAAAGGGAAAGATACACTTTTGGCGGAAACGGGTAACTCCCGTTACAACTTGTTAAAATTGTTTTACCTAGTTGGTGCCTACGCCTAACCTACTACTACTACAAAAAAAGAAAAATAATTTAATCGGATTCCGCAATTCAGAGAATTCTGTGTTACGTTCGTACAACGTAATACATTTCAGCAGTGATTTTCATACTTCAACGCATTATTATTATATTTCGATAAGATGTAACGAGTGTGGCGTAAGTAATTTTTCGAGACGCGTTTCGGCAAGCCCGCGCCAATTCATCACCCGCTGATGTGACTATCTGAGGTGGTAGCGGATAAAATTTGAATTCCGCGTATGTAGTCGAGAGGCGTTAATCTAACCTCTTCTCGTATATATAATATAATAATATATCGTATACGTATATAATACTTGAGGTGTGTATATACCTGTGGTGTGTATAATATATTATAGGGAACCATCAATTTCACCCACGCCGCACACGCCAAATCCCGAGTTCCGCTGTTTTGCCCCATTAGACAGCCATCGGGTGTTTTGCCTAACGCACCGCCCCCGTAATCAGCAGAATTGCACCGTCTAAGCTCTAACGTTCACCGAATTTTCTCGAAATGCATACAGAAATATAGAATAATATGTAGGTTTATTTATTCACGGGTAAATAACATGGCAACTATAAGGTATACACTTATCAAAACTGCACGCTTTTGGACATAACAATTACGATGCCTACACATGGAAACATTTTATTTTTATTTACTTTTACTAAACATTTTGAAGAAAATAATATAAAATATAATCACTATACCAATAATAATAATAATAATTGAGCACACGCGAAAACCGCGGGAAAACGACAAACGCACGTGTCGATAACTATTATGCGTATATCGTAAAACCTAATATGGCCAGGTGTTTATGCGTTTGTATTCCCACCAACAATTTTTAAAAACATTTAAGCGTTATAACGTACCATCGACTATAGGCATAATATATTGTAACTTGTAAGATGAAATAAAAACCTCTGGTGTACCAATGTGATATATTATTTTTTAATGATATTATATGTGCATGCAATGAATTTTAATGTCACTGTACAAAAAATAAAATAAAAATATGGTCAACGTCTCATTGACTAATAATTACCTATGTTTCCTGTTTGGTTGAAAGTATATTTTTTCCCGTATTGACAACTGACAAGATTCTAATTGCGGCCTACTAGCAGTTAGTATATTATGTATATAAAATGATTTGTGTACATTATGTTTGCGATACATTAATAATTTTGACTTAGTAGTTTCATTCTATACAGAATACATAAGACGGCGCCACGGCGGTCTGGGAATTTTTACTTTGTGTGCCACCGTAAATAAGTCGTTTTTAGATGGTATCCAGGTACCAATTCCTAAAAAATATCTATTGTCATCAGTGATTTTTTACTACCTACCTATACTTCCTAACCTATACGTGTAAACTTTTTGAGCCTTCAACGGTGGAGAAAAAAGCAATTTTTCAACTCGAATTATAATCGCTCGTCTAAAATATTACATCGAACGGATTTTTGATGACTTGACGCAGCCGCGGAGAGGTGGGTCCGAGTCGAAATACCTATTCCCCGATTCCCGTGATACGCGTCGGGCAATAAAAAGGCGACGGTTGAAAATAATATTATCAAATCGTCAAAATTATTTTTATTGGCACGTCATAGAGAATTATAGTGTAGGTACACGATATATTATTATAATTGTTATAATATAAAATTAGACACTCACCTGTGGACTGGGCGAATGTGCCGCCAAAACACAGCAATAATATCGCGTAAACGACGGCTCCGGTGCCGGTCCTCATTGTTAAATAAATAATACGAATTAATATTGTAGTAATCTACTGTCGATGTTTTCTAAATGGATCGCGTACGCGATTTAAGTAAGTACTACGTATAATATTGTGCGTGGTTGAAAAAAAAAAAAACAACACTCCGGGCAATAATATTGTTCGGCACAGAGCGAGATTGCGCGATCCGAACGACGTATGAGTTATGGTATTGTGTTTGTGGCAAATGTATTTGGCGATCGAAACGAACAGCGATCAATCGGTAAAAAAAATGGACAGTACCTATATCTAACCGATTCGAAAAAAAAAAAATGCCGAAAATATTGCGTCCGACGGCGAGAAATCAACTGTGGTCGTCAACTACTATAAACACGCGGAGAGAAAAATCGACAGAAAACGAATAAATATAACACGCAGGAGAGCAGCGCGAACGGAACGCCGCACGACGTATCAGCGAAACGATCGACTGACGACTGGGTGGCTGGACCCTACTAGCTCGCGAACGGATTGCCGGTGACGCGGCGGCGGCGTCGGCGGCAACCGTCGCCGCCGCCGCGTCGGCCGGGAGAGGGGTCCGGACCCCCGCAGCCTACCTTACACGCGCGCCAATTATTCCGTACGCAGCTCGTGTATTACAACTTACTGCCGTGTATTAGGTATACCTACACAGCGTTCTGACGTATGACGACGTATCTGGTGAACATGATTTAATATTATTATTACGGCCGAAACTAGAAAATTTTATTGCGACGGGCCCAACAATCAATGACGAATATGAAAAAAAATTATAATAGTACGAAATAAAGTGTTTTATTTAAACTGTATTAAGTCGGCGTGTTAACGCCAGTCAGTACTAGGTCCATGCCACACACCTATAAACTAATGGACAATCCTAGGTGTTCATAATATCATAACCATATAACTGAGAGGGAAAGAACATAAAGTATAGCGGAGGAGCCCGCACAAGGAACAGTATACATTTTACTACTTTGTTTCTTTTCTCGCTCACTCTGTATCGTACCCCTGACTTCTCTCTCTCCAAGCGTTGTCCATTCGTTTATATAATATATTACCCGTATAGTTTCGCACATGACTTTGAACGATTTTTGATAACGATATTAAATTATATTATTTTCTTTCGCCGTTTAAAAAAATATTTAAAACCATTTGAGATAGGCCTCTTAAGGCCATATTCATAGTCGACGCTTAAGAATAAGCACCTACCTATTGCTAAAGCTAACTTTAATAATTACAAAAAAAATGTGTGTTGGTAACTAAAAGCAATGCTTGAGCTAGGTAGGTCTCAACCATTCTCAACTTAAGTAATATGTTTTCTTTTCTTAAGCCAAAAACTCGTTTGTGAATTTCATTCGAGTCATAAGTATAGCTCAAGAAATACTATAGCTTATTATTAATCATCTACTATAAATATCGTCGATCATCGCACGGTCGTACTCGTGTAGTCGTGTCCGTCGGTCGGTGAGCGAAATCGATTCGGCCAAGATGTACTATATAGGTGATATTCTATAATATTTTATTTGACGCTTATTGTACGGATGAAAACACGACAATAATATAACTATACAGCTATAATATATACCTACATAATATTATTTATGTTGTAATATAGGAAACAATAAATAGATCAAACGAGCTGTAATAAGATACATTTGTGTGATGAGCAATTGATTGAAATAATAAGTCAACTTTACATATTTATATTTAATGAATTATTATCATTTATATATTTATGTATACTGAATAGACGGATTTGTTAACATTACAAAGTTCCAATTATAACGTATTCAGAGAAACAGTAGGTAGCAAAATAATAATATGTTTTTATTGTAAGTTACTGATCAAACAGTTTTTATAGGAAATATATAACTTTAAAATTTTAAAAAATATCATAATATTATCCTTTCACAGTCTTACGATTCCCATGGTACTGCGCTGAACCCTGGCCGAGACTAGCGAGCGAGACGAGTGTATAATTCCAGAAATTTATATTATCCCTCTTTTTTCCGTAAGTATATCATTGTTATGTGCGCATTTGACATTTTCCTTCGGTACAAATCTTCGTCTGGGTACGTTACATAAATTTTATTACTAAGTTTAATGGTCAAAGCCAACAGTATATATTCTTAATACCATTTCTGTCCCGCGTAAAGAAAACACGCGCAATCCTAGTAAAGTGAATGTACCTACACGAATTCATATTTTACATCAGTTAAAAACACTGCTTGCTCTGTTTCTCAAAAGGTTTCTTGGAAATATAATATATTTAAATTGCCGCGTAACTTGTTTACGTTACTTAAGGATAGGTACTTACTATTAACTGTTCTAGTGGTATGATATTTTTTATGAACCGACTATAATATACTGATATAGTAGGTAATAAATATTTATTACCAGTTTTAATTAAAATTTGACATGTTTTTGTTGGTTGATTGGCAGCAAATACAACCCGGCTAAATGGTATAACAGAAAAATAATAAACTATTATACATATAAATGTATTTTTATATTATTTATTTTACTAGTTGGTTAGAAACTAAAAAAATCACATGTGAAACAACGAAAACAAGAACATGTAATGAATCAAATGAAACATTAAAATAATATAATATATATTATATAGTAATCTCTAAAAGAAAACACAATTAATTATGAGTTATGATTTGAGAATGAATAAGTATTTATATAATCATGAGACCTTCTTGTTTTAAAATATATAAGTACCTATAGGTACTTAATATAATATATTAAAAATACAGAATATATATTACCATTTATCACAAATAATAAGTACCTATTTAACTTTAAAATTTCAAAAGTTTTATAAAAGCTATGTATACATATTTCATACCTAATACTATCGTTAAATTTAATTGGTATATAATATGTGAGTCAATATAAAAATTATACCTACCTTTACCTAATAATGATAATAATATTAAAATATAACTGTAAATTATTAAATTTATTGGTTGATGCATTTTGTAAAAATAATTAATATTAAAATTTTATCGTTATTTCAATTTATTTTGTAAAGCCACTAGTAATTACTAATTATTGAAAGTATAGATCTATTTAATCTATATAATATTTTTAAAATAGGTATTATAGCAATAATATACAATTACAAGCATACAACTTATAATTCAAGAAGTTTAAATAAAAAATTATTATACTTATAGATACACCGTTAAGTCAAGCTCGACTTGATTACCATAACATCGTAAAGCATATAAATTAAATAGTTCTAACTCAATAATATAATCTGTATAGAATCTAATTATTTTCATGAAACCGAATTAATCACATTTCATTGAGTACAATTCCATCAGGAATAAGTTCCTTTGCATATATTTAGATTTTATTATTTTAGTTTTTAAGTACTTGTATTTTAGTTTTAACTAGTTTATTAAAATACTATAATTATTTAATGGATTTACAAACTAATTAAATCTTAAATCGTCAACTGGCAAACATAGGTTTACACTATTACACGTATAATATAATATTTAATATGCAATTTTATACTGGGTTTTTAGATATTTTTATACCAAGTAATACACGAGTAACCAATACATTATCTTTTTGTGTATTTAGTTCATATATTTATGACATTTTCAAATGGTTCCGACTAATAAATTTCTCTATTCTATTGACTATTGCGTACAATAACTTTGAACTATATACTTTCAGCTAATGTGGTTAAAATGTTTTATAGTTCTTTCAAATTAAATATATTTTATCATACAGCTAACATTTAATATTAATGTTTAAAGTTACTTATCTCTTTTTACAATCAAATCAATCTAATTTTAAAAATTAAGGATATGTATCTATATTTGATATTTTATTATTTAATTATTTATTAAGACGATTATAAATAAACAGTTTCAATGTAATAACTATGGTTGAAAGCTTTGGTGTAGTTTACTAGTTTTAAAAAAGTTAATTCCTCCTTTACATCATATATCTATAGTATTAAATTATTTAAATTGTTGCTAATAATTTATCTTTGCAAATAATGAATAAAATGAATATAAATATATACAAAGATTATTATAAAAGAAAGATAAAAATTAAAAGCTATAGTAGGTAGCTCATCATATTATCATCTATAGGTTAGGTTATAAATTATAACACAATTCACAATTAACAAGGATAATTTCTAAAATCGCAAATATACATCAGTTAAAATAAATTACGAGCTCAAAGTTAATGTATTGAAGTATATTTGAGCTTTGACGGACTAATTTAGTATAGTAAAGTCTTTTAATTTAACTATAGTTGTTTAATTGACTAATTTATTTAATACATTAGTTAGATTAATTAATCATTGTAATAACTAACTTTTTTCCGTTCATTTGAAAAATAATAGTTTAGATATAAGTTAAAATCATGTTTATACAAATCTATAACAGACAACAGTGGTTAAAACTAAAAAAAAAAATAATATTTTTATATAATAATAAATAATATTATTTATTCATGCTGTAGACCAAGGCTGCCCAAATCTATTCTACGCATTTGAATTTGTACGCGGGTGAAAAAATGTGATTGAAGTTATAGCCCGCTTCCAAAATAAATTGGGCAGCGTTGCTGTGGACAATGGTTTTAAATTAAAGTAAACAAATAAATATTTCTTGGTTTAATAATTTAATAGACACTAAATATAGGTCTAATTGCCTTAACCACTGTAATGATTAGATAAGCAGGAATAGTAGAAGAGAATTTTTTAACATAACATTTAGTTAGGAATTTAAACAAATAATTGAAAGTAGCACTTTAATAATGGCGTGCATATGTGATTGTGCAATCACACTAAAGCGCAAAAAAATAATTTATAGAACTTTTTCTAAATGAGATAAGTTAATATTTTTATCCATATAAACTTGAACGGTTAAATATAAAAATAAACAAAACAGTGATAGTATCTATGCATATAGTAGGTACCTATTTACTATGTGCACTCACTCTACAGGTTTAAAGTTTAAACTAAGTTTAATTAAAAATATCTCCGATAAAAATGGTTTTATTTCTATGTCAAGTTTATGTAATTCAATCACTGTTAAATACCTATATCATTAATATTAATAAAAATAGTAACACTCTATACCTCTATAGGTTGGAAATGACTCAACATTTTTCTTCTTAAAAGACTATTAAGCACCTACCGTTCCAGGACATATCCAACATCATTCCAAATCACTAACTTTTATTCATGTCTAAGCAGTAAGCACCCTACCAATCACCATAATACCATGCACTAAATCCCTTGCACTATCGACCTCAGGTATGGAAACAAAGCAATACTACGCAGCAGTAGTCCTCGATGCGTGGTTCAGGCCTTTGATCGAGCGTCACACGAAAGGATGCTTTTTAAACCTACAAAATTTCAACCTGCTCCATATTATTACTTTCTGGGCAAATATTACATTGAAAACCGAGCACTTTTTCAGTTCGAGTGAACAATAGCTATTCAGTAAATTTCCCGATAGCTAGTAGCTATAATAAGAGTCCTCCGAGGAAGCAACATAGCTCTTTTTCAGTACTCTATTTTTTTTCTCAGAACACGCCGAAATCTTTTTATATCTATACATCAAAAAATAACCCACAGACATTGTCTACAATAACATCCCAACATAATTTAATTATAATGCTGGAGGATAAAAGATAATGATTAAAAATCATCCTTATACTTTATCACAATTTCATTAAGACCAGGATAATTCCCCTTTCCCTAGTCTAATTTAATAATATCTTAATTCCCACCACCTTGAAAATCATATGCTTGGATACCTATGTCGTTTGATAGATAACGTGTTGATTCGAGTTCAACATCTTAAAAATCAGTCAACTCCAGATCTATTTCACCCACTTCATCGATCCAAGTGAAATACTGAGATATAAACTCATAATTGATTAATATTTTATCAGACTATTGTGCTTCTATGGCATTCAGGTCATGGGGATCTGCTATAATTTTCAACCTAAGACAATTCAGGACTTTCAGTCGATTTGCGTTAGGAAACTATGAAATTGTTTGTGACTTTTAATTCTTGGTTTGTCAAGAATAATAATCTCCACAATGACTTGAATGTTCCAACTTATTTAAGCAAATCATATACTACCTAGTACCTATCATTTTATTCATCAAAACCAGCTAATTAATCCATCATCGTCCCGCACAATACCTGATAACCCACAGTGAAGTCTAAAATGGACCTGGCTTAAAGACTTACTAATATAATCTGTCAGCTGGTGGCACTATCATTATGTTAAAACAATTCTAAGCGGAGCGCGGAAGCAATGATTTTATAACGGAAACACGTATAATTTATTATTATTATTTATTTTTTGTAGTATAGAGATTTTATTTTAACCAATCGAACACAATTTTTATAAATTATAGACATCCATCTACCTTTATTATTGTATCACAACCATAGACATAATAACAAACAATTGTTAATAGGTCTAGAATTGTAGATGATTATAATTATTATTCATAGATTTTTTTTAAATGTTATTATTATTATTGATCTCTTGGTGGTAATATAAAATAATAATTTAGGAGCGTTTGTAAAAATAATTGTGTTACATAAGTAAGTTGTTTTAAAGTATATATTTTTATATTTCACGTTTAATAATCTACTGAATAATATATATTTGGGGGACGGAGTGGCTGAGCGGACTTAGGCGTCGGTTGTGACACACACCGACGCTGGTTCAAACCTCGGTTCATGGGCGGCATTTTTCTTCGGGCAAGTCACGGTGTCCGGAGATAAGTGCCGCCATCCCCTACCCGGGCATGGCAGATACCCACGGGTGCCCACTAAAAAATCTGCCAGAACTACACACACGTGTTACACCTACAGTTCTCTCCCTTACAAACAAAAACAAACAGCTAATGGCCATAGTTGCCGGGCTTCACGATCAATAAAAAAAAAAAAAAAATAATAATATATAATTATATGTATACACAACATACCAAAATGTAAAGATGTTTGTAATAAATCTCATCAAAGAGTATAATAATATATGAAATCGTGAATAATGTTTTCAAAAAAATTATTATTTCTTTACCAAATTTTTAAATGTTATAAGACTTTGTGAAATGTTTCTCGATTCAATAATGCTATACGTTACATAATTTATCAAGATGTATAAATTACGTTTATTATTGAATATGAGAATAATCTGCTGTATCTATTGTTGCTCAACTAGCTTGATATAGAAATGCATTGTCATGGGTGCCGTGAATGCATAATCAATCGTGGTAATACAACTCATCAGTACATGTACCTACATTTCAATATTTCATGCTAACATCAAACGAAATATTTACCTATGTAGGTTAGGCTAACCTAACCTAACGCTTTTGAAAACTACTGGAACATTTTTACTTTTGACCCCCCAAAGTACCAACTAGATTCACTTTCCTATCAGAAAAGATACTGTTGAAGAAAATCCAAGCACTTTTACTGTCCTAAAAGGTGATGACAGACAAAAATAAAAAATAAAAAAAAACACACATTATTGTAAAATCAATACATTCATCGCTTCGCTCAGAATCTAAAATCAATCATTCAAAAAAAAAAAAAATTATTATGTAGGTATAATACAATGCAGGATACCAGCTACCTACAAATAATTTAAACGATAAACGATATTTTTGTTATTCACAAGGAATTTATAAATATTTCACGTAGCTCATACTCATATTATGTCAAGTAGATGCAATACAAAATATTTAGTGGATGCTTTAAATTGTTTCATTAAATGAAAAAATAACAATTTTTTAAACGACTATACCCAGTCCATCACTCTCCGGCTAATAGCTTCGGCACCTTGGTACGTAACAAATGAAACCTTACACAAAGATCTAAAAATTTCAATAGTTGACCAACTAGCTAAATTGTACTATAAAAGATTTCACTCTAAACTGCAACACCATCCCAATCCTTTAGCCACTCACCTAGCATCACGTACTCTTTCTGACAACTCACCGCGCCGACTAAAAAGAAATTATTGGTGTCGTGACCTATTAAATTAATGTAGGTATATAAAAAAAAAAATTATATAACTGGAGGGTACCATCGCTGGATGATTTCCCTCATCTTGTGTTTCATGTGTTATTATTTTGTATGTATATAGTGTTATGTCAGTCATCCATTTTACTTATTGTGTTACGTAATACAGATTGTAAATTTTCTAAAATAAAAAAAAAAAAAAAAGACTATAGTAATGTAAACACAATTATTCACTTACTGTTCTAGTAGTGAAACGACAATACTGAATAGTATTAATATTTATGTATTTTTTATTATTACAATAGTCAGTATTAATCATAATACTATTATCATTTGGGGGACGGAGTGACCGAGCGGACTAAGGCGTCAGCTGCGACGTAGCCGACGCTTGTTCGATTCCTCGGTCATGGGCGGCATTTTTCTTCGGACAAGTCACGGTGTCCGGAGAACAAGTGCCGCCATCCCCCAGGTATGGCAGATACCTACAGGTGCCCAAATCAAAAATTCTGCCAAACAAACACACACGTGTTCCTCCCCATACCAATATAAAAACCTACAAACAAAAAAATAGCTAATGGCCTTAGTTTCCGGGCTCAAGATAAAAAAAAAAAAAAACTATTATCATTTACCTACTAATATTTTATTAGTATCTAAATGCTCTTCAATTCAAATAATTTATCTATTCGACATTAATTGTTATAAATTGTATTATGTAAGATGTTTTAATCTAATTTCAGTATAGACAGAATACCCATAATAATCGTACAACATTTGACAATATGTACAAATATCAAATAAGTACCTTACATTTCGTCAAGTTCGATCGATTACGTGCCGAGGATAATATATATTTTGTAAACTATGTACATTTTGAATGGATGCCAGTGAATTGTTTATTAATGATTTGCTATTTTCTATTATATTTATTGATCATGAATATTCATGATATAGGTATATTATTTGCTAATTTTTATTTAGAGATTACTGCATAATCAAGTTGTGTAGTAAACTCACCTTGTTAAATAGATTATTCAAACTAAGTAAATTTACTACATAAATCCTGCAACTCTTTAAATAAGTAATTTAGACTTAATACATGACACGTACATTGTAAATTGTGCATTGGTTTCATTTTAACAGTGTCGCGTGTGAAATTAATTACAAAACTTTATAATAAAATCCAAACTAAACACCGATGGGTATAATATTATGATACTATTATAATGCGAGTATAATAACAATAGAGATTCACAGAAATTTAACTATTCTACATTAAATGTGAAATGCATTAAATCGTTATTTTTCTATTAATCCGCACACCTTATACCACAATTTATCCATCTATATATTATGAAAGATTATATTATTATGTAAACAATAGCTAAGTTTTTAGATCTTCAATAGAATTTTTTATTTTGGAATGTATAGGTAACCTATTATATTTTTACGGTAACACCTGCACGCGTGGTTTAAAGAACACATACTGTGAGTGTCAATTGTTCTTATAAATAGGTAACTACCTATATACTATGTAATAATAAACTACCTATACCTATTGTGGTTGATATTACGATATTTTGTTAAATAATAAAACTGCCTAAATAAAATAGCGATTTAAACTGTATGATCTATGTGTCTTATCATGGTATCCTGAATTTCCTGATTAAAAAAATTAATTAAATTTATACATATAAACGTCCATTTTATTAAAAACATGGGAATAAACAAACAAAGCATTGGCTACTGATAGATGTGTTTATTACAATACGCCTACAATATAATTTTAGATTTTTATTCGTATGCTCATAAGATAACGCATTATATTGTTCTTTACACACTGGAAGTTATTATTTTTATCATTTGTATAAGCTGATTAAGAATTTTTTTACGTTACGTACGTTATACCGATGTTTGTGCGGTTACGTATTCTATATGCACACACAAAAACGGCATATTATTATGTTACCCACAACCAACTGCATGACGTTATGTCATATAATTTTGACTACCAGCGGACTTTGTCAATTCGCAATCATATAATCGAACGATGAGAGGAAGCTTTAGAACAGCACTTGTATAATAATAATCAGACTGTAGATTTCCCTTTTCGCATTTCCACATCATTTCACTCTGTGTGGGCCCGGTATCTGAAATGTTATATTATTGTGTTATTATATAGCCACCAATATTAATTGTTATAGCAATACCATTCATGGGAGTCTTTTTTGATTACCAATAATATAACAATTTATTTTTTATATAAAAAAGTTATAGGTACCTAGTCATTAAATCATATCACCGTGTTGAACGGGAGTGTTGCCCAATAATAATAAATCGTCTCTATAATATTATTATGTAGTACAAAGTATTAGTGTGTACCATATTACGTTTCATGTGGTTTGCACCAGTCGAACTCTGACGAAGAACCCGATCGTTGTTCACGAACTTTTCAGTTGCATAGAGTTAATCAGATGGCCGTTTTGAAATATCAGAGAGCAAGAAAATTATACGAAATGCAATATTTCGTCTAATTACTGTAAGCTATAATAATATAATAATTTATATATTATTGAATTAATTTTTGTATTTTTCAAATCGATAATAATCTTATTTTATTGAAATACCTACTTACGTTAAATCAATTGAAATAAAAATGTACACCATCATAGTATGTTATCCATATCTTATTATTGTAAATTAAATTATATTTCTAAAATTACCATTATGATTATAATATGATTTGTTTTTGGGTTTTTTTCTTTGTATCAAATCTAAGTACGGTTCACAAATAAAATTTTGCAAGAACCGCTTATGAATGAAATCGACTACTGTCGTTCAATATGAGTGACACTTATGTATACAAATGTGTAGTAATGAACGACCATCCCCCAAATCCCAATGTGGAAGACAACGGAAAACCACCACATGTTCCCTAACATCTGTTCTCCAATATATTCAATAGAAGTACAGTCAATCGCCGAGAACGCAATATTTTACTTACATAGGTACCGTAGTAAGTTAAATATTCATAATAATATGGAACTGAATATTTTTTTAACATTATCATATTGGTAATAATATAATATATATTTTGTTGAAATACGTTAGCTAATTTACCCATTACATGTGTGTTGATGGTAATCATAGTGTACAATTAATAGAGTTATATACATATAATATGTTTACACTATAATGAATAGTAATAGTTCCAATAGTGATTAAGTTTACATTTTCACATGTATTTTAAAAATCTTAAAATGCAACAATTTTACTATCAAAACCAAAATACATAACTTCTTTACTTAATTTTTATTATGGAATTATTCAATACTAATAGAAAATATTTTGGTCTAAAATTTACTAACATTTACAACAGCTGAAATATTATTTGAATAAATAAATTTATAACTATTTTGAATACGTGTTCTAATACGATAACAATTTAATTTAATGACTTCCGAAATCGTTAATAATACATACCAGATATACTGAGTAAGTACTTGTGTTACCACTTATACCAGATATTACTACATTTCTGTGTGAAGCATCGAGTAAAATATATTAAACTTGATCGTTGTATAGCATAGCTGCAATAAATACAAATAATTATAAATATTAATACAAATATTAAACTCATTTCAAATAAATATTATTTTTATTTTTTGAAAAAGTAAAACTACCTGCACCGGACTGCTCTATTATACATATACTATATAGAGTAATTACCTATATACTATATTGAATATGCTAATAAATATTGTTCATAGCGTCACTGTTGTCTGTTAATACTTATAGATATAGATGTATTTTTGGCTACGAATAAACATATAATAATATATTTTCGTCTTATTTACAGTTATTCAATATTTGAGATTATACAGTGAACTACAGTTCCAAATATTGAACTCCAGGATGATGTGTCTCGAAAGCGTTTCACAAACACACTGGATTATTCTCGTTTTTAAAATAATTTTTTTTGTTCGATGTTTAATTTTTACTTCTCTGCGGCAACCATTAGAGGTTTTACATTATTAGCTGTAACTGTTATAATATTATTAAATATACATTTTCCAAGTATTTTAGATCTTAGTCAAGTTTGTACTCCAGCCAAATACGTTTAATTTATAAGTACCTAAGGCTCTAAGCATAATTTATAAATGAAAATAAGAGCATAATGTAGCATAAATGGAATTATGCAGTCGTGTGGTCAAATACATTGGCTGCCGGCTGATACCGAGTTTCGAACCGACAACGGATCTTGTTAACACCATTGCCTCATCCAACTTGGACTAGTCAAAAAGGTAGGTACACATAAAATTATCTTTAACGTTTTAAAATGGTTTGGTTCACAATTTAAAACTTACAATTTTTAGTCTATGAAAAAATAGATCAACCCAGCCTAAGCACACCAAATAAATAGCAATTAATGCAACCACTGATTAAGTAAATTATAATTTAATAGAAAATTAAAGTATTATTTCTGCATTTATTATAACTAATGAAATTTAATAATAACACTTTGTATTTTTTTCTGTTAATAAAAGAAAAATAAGAAAAAGTTATTATCAGTCATACATCATAATAGATAATACTCTTTAATAGCTTAGTCACTTTGTATGTAGGAGGTATTGTAGTAAACATAGGCCAATTTAACTCAAATGTTGGTGCTATCATATTATTTTTAAATTATAAAATACTCTGGCGTTTGAAAATAGTTTAACAAATTGTTTCTCTCCATCATACAAAACAGTAAAGTTTTGAAAAACTTTTTCGTCAAATAATTACCATGGTAACTAATATTAGAGTTATTTTGTGCATTTCAAGATTAATTAAAAGAGGTTTCAGTAACTACCTATTAAATGTGTTTATTTACACATTACAAAACAATCGCAATAATATTATATAGGTAGGCACTCTTAGGAAAAATTACCAGCAAACTTAAAATTAATATTGTGAATCAAAAATTTTACTAACCTATAAATAACGTAACTAAACAATATTTTGAAAACAATAAAAATCGATCAATGATTACATATTAGTAAAACGCGTTTAGGTAATACTCAAATAAAAGAAAAAAATGAAATTAATTTTAATCAGTGACCATTGCTCAACTAAAAATAAATAGGTAATATCTAATGTAATGTACTACTGATAATATTTAAACGTATATATTTTAACAAAAGATTAAATGATAGGTTTACCGTGTATCATAACTGTTCTTAATAAAATATAATCATAATTTGAATTTTAGATTCTGAGTGAAACGATGAATGTATTGATTTTACAATGATGTGTGTTTTTTTTTTTATTTTTTATTTTATTTTTTTATTTTTGTGTCTGTGTACACGATAAGTAGTCGAAATAATGCTTCGATTTTCGACTTCAGTATCTTGTTCGATGGGAAAGTGAATATCGTTGGTGCATTGGGGAGGTCAAAATTTTAATTTCCCAGTAGTTTTCAAAAGCGATGTGAAAAACAAAAGAAAAATTAAGGAAAAACGGGAATTTTTACGCAAAATCGATTTTTAACAAAATCGATTTTGGTTATTGGTGTAACTCTAAAACAAATGACCGTAGATGCATGAAATTTTCACTGGTTGTTTATATTTGCATTTTCTATACAACATAAAATTTACAAAATATTTTGACTCTTTTTGAGCTGTTTACGGCCATTGTTAGTTTTAAATTTTTTTAGTTTTTTTTTCTATAAATATCAATAAAATTTTATCTGTTGAGTAAAAAAGCTTGAAAATTTAATAGAAGGCTCCCAGGTTATTGTTTCAAAGGCAGATGAAAAAAATTAAAAATCCTTAGTCATTGTTTTTTTTTATAAGCATTTAAAGTCCAAATATTGACAAAATACGGAAAAATCACGAGCAATCATTAGCAAATTATTTTAAGTTGAGAATTCATTAAATTTTTCTTTTTACATCTAAGATTTGAAAATGTAATACAAGATTATCCATAAGTTTGTCTACCTTTATCAAAAAAAAATGTCTACAAGAAAGTCAAATTAAATTTTTATGAGCGTTTGAAATTCATATTTCTACAACATTTGATATTCATTCGATATCTCATGTAACGATTTTCTTATTTTGTTGTAATTAAAAAACGTATGACTGTAAATACTTTAAAATTTCACTGAATGTTTATATTAGCATTTTCTATACACCATACAATTTTGAAAATATTTTGACTCTTTTTGAGCTGTTTACGGACATTGTCAGTTTTCAATTTTTTAGTTTTTTTTTCTATAAATATCAATCAAATTTTATTTGTTGGGTAAAAAAAGTGTGAAAATTTAATATAAGGCTCCTGATATATCATTCTAATAGCAGTTGAAAATTATTAAAAACACATAGGCACAATCTTTTTTTATAAGCATTTAAAGTTCAAATTTTGACAACATTTATCAAATTTATAATTTATTAATTATTTTGTAGTTAAAAATGTATAAAATGTTTAACTTTTATGGCTAAGGATTGAAAATTTAAAACAAGGCTCCACGTAAATAGGTTATATATAAATTACTTTATTCACAATAATATCATCAAATATACTTGGTAATATCATAGGCTGACTGACCGTTTTCGCTCAGAATCGTTTTTCTTATACAATGATATTATATCATTGAATTCAAATTTAACACCATCCATTACAGTGACCCACTTGTAACCTACTGTACAGCAGAGCGACATCCACTTACCCACCTTTTTTTATTTAACTATATAGTAAAAATATATTACTACCTATTATCAATTTTTTATTATTCTATATTACTTCACACCTTCTTAATGAGATATTACTTCAGGTTTATATATTATTGTTATTATTATAAATAATTTCAGATATTTATATTGTCATGGTCTGCTGATAGTCATTGACCTCCTCGAGTTATTTAATAAGATATTAATTAACTATCTATAAATAGATGTTGGTATATCTGAGATTAATATACTCAAAAAATATGGAATGGATTTTTTTTTGCAAAAATCCGCGTTGTATGAGACAAATTTTAAGCCATTGAAATCTTTGATCCAACCGGCAACCAGTAATAAAAAAGGTTAGAAATATTTTATTTTATTTTATATTTAATTTGAATTTATTACCCTTTTTTATTTTCGTGGATGTCCAACTTTTTTTATTTCTTTATTTTTGAATAATGAATGGATAACATTTTATTTTATTTTGTGGCAAATGCGACGTTATAATATTATATCAGGACAAATTAACCTTTTTATTTTTATTTCTATATTGTTTTACCAGTGATGTCAAAAGACGCAACTGAAACAAATTCGCTGGAAATTTCACAATTTGTTCTTATTAGTGTCAGAAGTGTTAAAAGAGTTATTTCACCGTCATATCTGTTTCCGTGAAAATGAAACTTTAAAGGAAAAAAAACTTTAAAAAGTTTCTTAATATTCAATACCTATTAATCGTGATGATATTTCGCCACGGTATCTCTTTCCGTTATAAAGTTATTTTAACTGCGACTACTGTACATGAGAGTGGTTCGAATTAAATCCGTTAGAAAGTGTTTAAAAACCATTCAACTGACAACTATTGATTTGACAATCGGATTTATTAACAATCTGTTGACAAGATGTTGTAGTTTGTCCATTGTAAGCTGGTTCCAGTACCCGAAAAAGTTTCACAGTTTCTGAAAATTAATTTCATGGTCAATGTGGAGGAAGACATTGGTCGATGATACACATTTAGTGTAGCAACCATAGACCTTTTATTTATAGACCGGCCCATCCTATATCAAATACATTGATAGTCGCGTGCCGACAAGGCGAAGAGATACAGCCCGTTTAGTATAAATATATGGTGTGAATATATAAATATTCTTACCGTATCAGAGTAACTTGATAATCGAAAAGCGCCACCTATCTTGACACGGTGGAAACGGTCTATTATTAAAAGGTTGCAACAGATTGCAAAGACTCGTTTTCACTAAAATTCAATCAACTTCAGATCTTGAAAAGAAGGTTTTTCCGAAATCACGATTGGCTGTGCAAGTGAGCTATCTCAGCTCAAATAATGGTTACGTCGATCAAATTAATAATAAGGTTCAATTGAAAATTCCTAGTGACGTCACGAATTACAAATTCACTTACACAGTTGTGGAAGAGGATCAATATGTTAATTGATCAATCCAGTATAATTTCTCAATTCGTTGGAGTCTCTTGGAATGCCACCGCATAGATTGACATTGGAATTTGCCTCACCAATACTGCTCCCTTAGAACCCCAACTCGCCAAAGTTGCGGAATCAGACTTTCAATGAAAATATGAATGCCGAATGTGATCAATAATTAACGTAAAATGTAAAGAAGTAGATGTGCATTTCCGCGCATCCTAATTGTTCCCATTGAATTTCACTTCACATTCAAGCGACTACAGTTTCCTGAGTGTCTTGCTTAAATTTAGAAAATGTATGTATTTTGTATAGTCAACTATGTGTTCTTTGCTCCAAGGTGGGAGCTTTAAAAATTCTGTATATCTATACACTAAATCAGATAGCCAAAAAATCCACTCAAGTTACTCTAAATGTTATAATTAGTTTAAAGTTGGTTCAATTATATAACGAATAGAATAAGGCTTGTTGATTTTACGTTAGAAGAATTGTTTGTTCATAAGTAATATGTTTGCATACGAGGTGAACTGTTTGAATGTGAAGATCTGTTTACACATGAAGAACTGTTTATACATAGGTAAGTGAACTGTTTGCTCATAAGTTGAACCGATTGCACAAAACGAGGTTGGGGGACATTGCACTGATATGCCGGGAGACTGTTGGACTTTATTTTCAAGGCGAGCCAAATTTACAATTTCTCGCAGCCAGAATCGCAACTGTTTGTTGGGACTTGTTATGTACAAAGCAGTTATTTGTGTGCAATGTGCATACAATTTACTAATGTGCAAACAGTTCTTCATATCCACTGGCGTATCACCCTATCGAATGACAAATGCTTGGACCTATGACACTTTAACCTAGTACGCGCTAAGCTAATGACTCTCTTAAATAAATTAGAGTGTTTTTTAATTAGTTTAGTACCATGGTATGCGCTTGTGGATTTTACTTTGGAGGATGTAGAATGTGAAATGAAGGACTGTTTATAATTGAAGAACGGTTTGCACATGACGAATTGTTTGCACACGAGCTGAAAAATTGGCAACACAAAATTGGAAATAGACCCCCGGTGAAAATAAAGTTAAACAAATCTGAATCATAGACAAGTATAATATATAGTATGATCTGAATGATATTGAATTTATGTCGGCTTTAAACATTCGTTGAATATGTGTCCAGTTTTTTGTGTTAAAAATAAATCCAGATCAGTGGAAAAATCATTGTTATTACGTTTAGGTTATACATTTTAAATAAAAATGATAGAAAAGGTGCTTAGGTAAAAAGAGCCAATAACTCACTTTTTTGTAAAGCAGAGTAAAAAATTAATAGCAGGAGGAAGATTAATATCTTTAAATAATTGCATTATTAATTCACATAATGTTTGAACTAATATTTTACTATGTATCAGTTTTAATAATCAATTGTATTTCTACTTACCTATGATATGTAGGTATGTCTATTTTATTTTATTTTTTTTATGGGGGATTTGTAAGGGTGTGGGTGGTCAAAAAAAATAAAAGATACACCTGAAACAGGAGTTTTTGCACACCTATGGCCTAAAGGTGCGCTTATACGTCCCTATAGAAATATATGGGTCCAAACGTGCTAATGTATGAAAAAATAAAAGGCCCAATCGTTGTATGGATTTATACAATTAAGTGTCGTGTTTTTGGGAAAATGCATCCAAATGTAATCCTCCTAAAATTACAATAAACATCAGAATTCAGAAGTATACATTCTGAGTGGTCTGCACGTTTGACCTTTGATATTATGCAAGGCCGCACCTTTCGGGGAGGGAAGGGGGTTAATGTTTCAAACCCCCTACATCAACATTTTGTCCTGAGTACCTTGGCTATGATATAGTGAGTTAACCTGTAAAAAAATAAACGTATAAATTTGTTTTGGTTTTGTTTTTTTTATTATTATTAAATTTAGGCTTCAACATCACAGGTAATTAGTATAGAGTATAATAACTGAAAATAAATTTAAGTAAAATATATAAAAAGGATGTTCAAAATTGTGTAGCAACTTATAACTAAGATAATAGATTTTTACAATGTTAGAAATTATTTATAAGTTTAGTCTTCGTAAGAAATGTCATGATTTTTTCACGATAATTTGTTTTTCTCTTGTATAAAATACAATAACTAATAAGCAGAGAAAAACATAAACGAATAGGTATAATAATTTGTCTGTTATTGTTATAATGTTGCACAAAAAAAATATTTGGTTCGATTTTTTAATAATTGGTTTTATCAATATCATTTAAATATGTACGTATGATTGTTATACTGATCTGGCGTCCAATTAAGTATTAGTTTACTAATATAATAATAATATTATAATAAACTCGAGTAAAAGTAAACCTTATCTTTATTTTTTTTTGAATTCTTAAGTGGCTTAAGTAACTGAAAAATGTAAGATTTTTTTTGCCGAATAAGGCAACGCATAAAAAATAATTTTATGATTCGGTCTGATATTTGTTTTGGGGTGATTATGATCTCTGGCTAAATATGAAGTTACTACACACAACATACGTTGCAACTCAGAATAATTCGATGTTTTGTGGTAAGTATAATTAATCGAATAATTGTTGTTAATGATTCGCTCATTGGAATTGCTGTTCAGTTATAAATGTTCGAGAAAAATAATAGTTTTAGGCCGTAAACGTCAGTACCGCAGCCAATTTAAGTTTTTGAAAAATTAACAGTCGTATAATATTTACGAAAATAAATCTTTTTTTTGAGTTTATGCTAAGACATCTGATGTCATTATAGCTCGAAGGTTATTTTCAGTCAGATATTACTGTGGGGGAGGGTACGGTTTGGAACACGTGCACATGTGGTGAGGATTGGTCACTAAGAACCCGGTCACCCATCTCGAAGCTAGTGGCACCGTCCTCAGAACACGTTAGTGACTACTGAGGCCAACCACCGTGCCACACCAGGTCTACAATAAATACTTATTAAAAAAAACATACCCCAATTGTTACGAGTTTGCAGTACCTATCATATTTTGTTAGCCCGCAAATAGTTAAAATCGCGTTGAAGTAAGTACTAAACCATAATATATCAATTAATAACTATATTATTATGTCTTTAGTGAGGTACACTGAAATTGAAGAGCCTAAATTCATATTTGAGTTCTGTTAAAAATTTTAATTGGTATGGTAGGTACTATCGAGAATTATTTTTTATATTTTATTATATTTTTATAATTATTTTGAAATAAGTATGAATTATAAGTTTGCAAACCTGGACATAAACGAGTTAAAAAGTTAAAGTTAAGTTAATTTTAACTTAACTTTTAAAAATTTAATTTTCATCAACTTTATTTTTAACTAAACTATTTTTTCATTGATATAAACTTAATAAAAAACGAGTTACTTTTAATCAAATCTAAGTTACGATAATTTATAAATAATTAAATAATAAATATAATACAATTATTATTGATGATACATGTTGCATAAACATTTATTTTTTATTATTTTAAACCATATTTACTGGCTATTCATAAATTATAAAATAAATAAATAACTTAGCTTAAATTAATAAGTTAACTGTAAGTTTCATTATAGGTAACCATTAAACTAATTGAGTTTAAAAAAAAATTAAGATAACTATTAACTATTAACTTTTTTAAATATTTTCTATCAACTTAACTCAACTCAATTAAAAATTATCATTAACTTGCCCAGACTTGTAATTTTGTCACTAAACCAATGGCTTATATCGGTAACTGCCAGTGTGTGTGTTTTTTATAATAATTTCGAATCATTTTTGTTCTAACACAAACATGTAAATAATAATAATAGTAATGCTAGCAATTCAGTTCAATGCGATTGCTGCACGATATGCACGCAAAAGCTATAGAAATAGCGAGCAATTATTAAAACGGACATTGTGGTTTTAGTCCGGTTACAAAGTACACAGGATACATTTATTTTACTTGTGTTTAACTAGCTGTGCCTAACAGTAATTTAAACTGCGATGAGTATTTTTTTTCCGAGAGAGGCAGACTCGTCGACACTATATTTTGTGTCTTGCCGGTCGCGCGCCCGTACATAATCACAGAGCCAATAATACTTCCGGATACTTCCGTTTGTAGAGCTGCTCGTTGGTCGCCGATATAATCTGGCTGCACTTGCAGCTATCGGTTTATATTTTTAGTTGGTAATTAATTATGTTTGAGTGTTTGGTGGAGTCGTATTATGTTTAGTTCGGCGATGGTTAAAAAAAAAAAAGTTATTTTGCCCACTCTCGGTTTAATTATAGGCAGATGCATATTATATTATCAGAGACAGACTTTAAAAGCGAACTGCAGAGAGATATCAGTCATTAAGTCTCAAAGTAAATGATTTAATATTTGAATAAGAGCAGCAATGAATGACTCGTGTTATCGTCCAAAAAACTAACTACAATATAATTATTATTATTGCTATACCAACACAACATTTTAAAATAATCCCCGATATTGGACATGTTTTAAATGCATAGAATAATATGTTAACACTGTAATTTAAATTGTTTTCCAATCGATGTCTCGATGGATCATTAGTTAAGATTTGTGAAATACAGGGTATCCCGTGAGAATATACCAAGAATTAGCCGTAGAGGAGGACTAGCCGCCCGGACAAAACCCGGTCTCTCGCCGTTTTACCTATAAACTAAAAAAATGAGAATAATAAAAATAAAATGTCAAAACTTCAACATTTTCAGAAAATTTAACTCTATAAAATAGCTATTTTCAATTGTTTCTATTGTCTTTTTTAAAACTTTTTTACCAAAAAATTAAATAAAATATAATATGTAGTCTTTATCTCTGTGAGTCTAATAAAAAAAATCAGATTTATGATAAATTGGGCAAATTTTCGCGGGACACCTTGCATATATTTTGTGATAAGTGGATGACTAATCAAGAAATATTTTAACTTTGGGGAAACGATATAATATATCATTAAGTGGGGAAGTACTGAACTCTTGTCTAATTACGAATAATAATTATATACGATTTAAATCGGAGTGCTGAAGCCTGAAACATATTATTAATGTTTACTGTAAGTCAGTTTATCAGACGATATTAATTCTATAATATTGATCTAGATCTATCCCTAAGTGTTTATACATTTATAAATTATTAATCAAACTCTACGTGAATCTTAAAAAATTTAATAAATTTAAAAGAATTCAAAACTTGACTCATAAAACCAATGCTCGGTGAGCACCCATAGGTAGCTACAGTAGCTACTATAGTACACTATACAGTGTAATAGTATACTCAGTCACAAACTCAATTATACAATATTAAACAATAGACGTCACCACTCATCGGGATGTACAAATATCAAATTCGATCAGATTTTGGCTTAGAGGAAAATACGCTTATTGTATCTACCTATTGTTTATATTATTCTATCGTTAATTTTATTTTCGAAAACACTTTGGTTTGTTATTGTTAGTGTTTTAAAATATTATAAGCCGATCGGTGTTCATCAATTATTTACTCAAGTTGGGTACTATGATAGTTATTATGAATATTGTATTGTCGACTGTCGTTAATGCCTTTGAACGTGAGTTGTAAATTAATCATCCAATACTTAATATTTTGTCCACAACAGCAATAATAAACTATAAATTAGTGATATTATGTTTGTTTTGTTTTGATACCTCTATTAGTCGGCAACCATATGAAAACTGGTACCCGTAGAGATATTTTTATTGCGACAATGTTGATCAAAGTATATAATATTATTATTGATAACACGAGCCTCTGCCGACTCGGCCCTGGGTCACGTATAGAAAATAACAGTTGAACAGAATAATATTGTGGACAACGGTCGTAAAAAATGGTTATTCAAGTTGTCTATGCACCCGTCTGATGATGCAGCTGGTGTTGGCGGGCTTCGTTCGTTATCAACGTAACGCCGTTGTATAAAAAACATTAAAACGTGTACCTACATAATATGATATTCGATATTATAATTTAATATTATGACATTATGCGTTTGTACTCGTTTGTTCGTAGGTACAATGTATATATTATCACGGATCGATTTTCAATCTGAACGTAATTATTACTACAAAAACATACCGGAATATAGGTACTTACGTCATCGGGATAACGTAATATACCCATCTCCCATAAACCATGTATGCATAATTTATATCGGGTGGCAGTGAGGTGCTCCCGTAATGTGGTCTAATAGTGCGAGTGTGGGTCACAAAATACATAATATTGTGTAGGCATCATCACATGGCGTGTGTTTTAGTATCAGGATAATTCGACAATTATCACACTGAAAACGCATTTAAATATCATAACGCCATATGATTCCGGCGGAACCACCGTGATGTAGGTATGATAGTTATCATGACAAGCCGCGATCGTTCGGAGGGCCTCCACAGACACGAAGAATTTTGAGTTATTTTGTTTTTAATCCTCGTACACGAATCATGTCGGCAAAAAGAGAATAACGTGTGAAGTATGAATCGGACTGCACCTTTATATCATTTTGTTGTTACGATTGTCGTTAACAGCAACAATAGCCAACAATATTGTGCCAACTAGTGCACGTGATATTATAATATTATTACAAGTCGGACGTATATGTGCAGTATTTTGCACGTGTGGCGGCAACACATCGCGGGTGTGTGTCGAAACGAGTGGCAAACGTGTGTTGAACGAGTAGAATAAATAAGTTTTTTTTATTTAAAAATTGATTTTTTCCCTAAACTTACACTACCCATGTAGGACGACGTATGTGTGACAGGTATGTATATACTATTAAGTGTGGCTCAGCGCGGCGCAGTGGCTGAAATCAATCACGCAACATGGTTGAGAGTAAACAACGCCCGCTGCCGCTAGTTCCCGGATGGGTGACCTCCCGGGTCCATAGCAAGGACTGGAACCTTACCGAAAAGAACCGATTTTGGAACCAGAACCCTTTGAATATTGGGAACTGAAACCTCACCAAAACCCTTATTTAAACTAATTTTAATACCGGAACCTCACGGGAACCCTTATTTAAAAACCAAACCTTAACGGAACCGATACTTTTACTTTACACATTTTTTTACATAAGTATAAAACCAAAACCAAAACCTAAATTTTAGTTTTTCTGGGAACCAAACAAGAACCGGAACCGTAAAAATCATTGCCACACATACACGTGTTGTCAACCAACCGTACCAACCATACCAACCGTTCCAACTATACCAACCGTAAAAAGATGCAACGTACGTAATACTACATATTATGACATATATTATGCTCTCGTAGGATATCAACTGGTTCCTATACCACGAAAATGTCGCATAATATACATAGTTAAAATATTATGAAAAAATTGTCCGATCGTCGTGTTACACTCTGTATATTGTACGGCGGGTACCTGTAGATTTACAACAGTAGGTATGTACCTACGTATGTACTGCAGGTTTGTGCGTCGCATTTAAACCCGTCCAACTGGCTATGACGTGTATAATATTATAATAGTAGTATAATAGGCACTCACCCGATAATTCTTGAGAATTGTGACCATCACGTCATTTTTATATGTTGGTTTTTATTTTTCATCTCGTAAATGTACATAATAGGCGCAGCCACGGCTGGATACGTTCATATAGGTACACTGATTGCAGAGTGCATATCGTTTAAATTCGCCGGAGAACCAAAAGGTTAATATATATCGCTCGGGTACGGCGTGCGAAAAAAGACTTTATAATTTGTTTTACTCCTCTCACTCGTTAGCCGCGTAATATTTTCCCCGCACAATAAATCATTAATCCCAATAAAATTCACCTTTCCCGCGTTAACGTCATTAAAAAATATGTTTACTCTCCTCCCTTTCATTCTCCATAGCAATATAGTGATATAATTACCGATCACTAATCATTAATAATTGTAGCCTCGGATTAAAAACATTGTAATATTTACATAATATGTACATTGTACATCGAACAAATACGTATATTGTTATACATATAATGTAATATAGCACCTTTACGTTACTCCTATTATCTTTAAAAATATTTTAAATATGCGTTACGGACGAAATTAACAATTAAAAAAATGTTCCTATTGTAATATCTGATGAATAGCATATGTATATAATAATACAAGCACGATGGACAAAGGTTAATAGATATCAATGTCTGATTATTTGAAAAATTATATTTGATGTGAGTGATGTAGAGACAAATCCCACGCGCACTGATCTGTCTGACCTATAGGTACAATTCAAGTACCCTCAAAAATTAACCTCTACAAGTCTTTTATATATATAGGTACTTGTTTGCTTTATCCTCAGAAATGGATTATTGACGTCTACTTTTTCTAGTCATATATTATACAGTGTTCGGATTAGATAAGTATTTTTTTATCTAGATAAAGATAAAGATAATGGAACTCAAATATATCTAGATAGATATAAAAGATAACTTAACTCACATTTATCTAAATAAAGATAAAGATGAATACTTATTTATTTAGATAAAAAAAAGATACAATTTTTTTTAAATGGGTTTTAAATTTAGGTATATTTTAGTTGGGCACTAGGAACATAATAATAATAATGATATAAATAAAAATAATTACATTATTTATAAACCATAAACTCGGTTTGAAATTTTTATAAATATTTAAAATGCGTTTGTACAATTTCGCGATTTTTATCAATAAAAAATGTATCTAGATGAATTTATTTAGTTAGTAAAAAAATTATCTAAAATGAACGTTTAGATACCTTATAACTATTTATCTAGATAAAATAAAAGATGAACAAATAATTATCTAGATAAGTCCGAACACTGCATATATACTCTCATCGCTGTCCTCGCACACTGACATAGTATTATCTATTTGAGTTGCAGCAGTGATGTATTTCACGTATAGCCACAATTCCAGAATATGTCACAACTCCTAAAAAAAAAATATTTTTAATCGTAAAATAACACATTATTATATTATACTAAAACTACCTATTCCTCAGAACATTTTACATAAATTGCACAAATTTAAACATAATATATGCACAAATGTTTTGGCCAGATATTAATTAGGTATATTATATAGCTGTAGTTACATTCAAGTTATTAATTTAAAATTGTAAATGTTTTATAAAGATAAATACGTGATAATATATTAATATCAATATAGTTATATTATATAACCTTACTGTTTATAGGTCACTTACCAAAAAAACAATCATGGCATATTTACTTTATGACTTTATTCTTTTCAACTTAATAGCTGTGAAAATACTGTGTTACCTAGTGCAGTTTGTTTAGAAGACAAAGAAATGTATAAAATGCATTATAGCTCTGTCTCTCTCCAACTCTTGTGAAAAATGCCATTGGTGTGTGAGAGAGAGAGAGAGAGAGAGAGAGAGAGAGGGCTCACGTTGAATAATTGCATCACATTCTTATTTTATAATTATTTATCACGTACCAACATCAATAAATATATACATTTATGTAACCCTGATAATAACATTTAAAAAACCGTGTACCTATGTTTAAGTAATATTATATTATATAATTACATAGGTAAGTACCCAAAATATACAAAATAAGATCATATTATACGGACCTGTTACCTACTTAAATGACTCGGCTTATATTTTATTATATAAAATTGAAATTTTAAACTCACCTTTAAGATAATTTATACTTTATGCGTTAATTGGTCTTTTAATCGCACACGTTCGAATGAATTATTTTTAAGAATTATTAACTTCTTATTATAACTAATATAACCACTTGTTTGTTTGTAATTCTAACAATTACAATATAATATTTATTTTCATTTTTAAATGATTATAGTTGTATATACTTGCAATGTAGAAATTTCATATACATAATATACAATTTGATTATACAGCTGAGGTATACCACTGTACATATATGGCTACATTGTTATAATATAAAATGATATATCATAACATCTAAGTTGCGAGTAGGTATATTATTACTATTATTATGATATTCTATGTTTTTAAATTTTTTTGTAATGCGATTAAAAACGGACTGCAAAAATGTTAATTATTTCACCAACGACTTTTCACGTGTATGCGGAACGTTAAAAAATAAATCCCTTTCATACAATCGAGAAAGGTATTACAAATAATAAGAGTGCTTTTTAAACACGTGAGATGTCACCAAAGAATTCAGTACAATTTATTATATTTTCACTACTTGTTAATATTATAATACAATATTATGATTACTTGTAATTGTATTGTTTTATATATTTAAAAAAACAAAAGGCTTAGCAAACTTTATATACATATTTTGTTTCAAAACAATTTTTTAATTAGATATTCAAAATTGTTTTGGTGTTAAACTTTAACATGAGTGAAACTTGTCCGTTATACGAATTATAATATATTTTACTAAATAATAGTTATGCTATGCAAAGTCATTTTATAATTTTAGTAACTTGTATAGTGTAATAAATTATGTACATATTATGGTATAAATAGGTAATTGAAATGTTATCAAGTAAAAGCATAACTTTAATCCATCATAATTAACAATGATTATATAATATTTTGTACAGGTACGACGCAGTACGTATATATTTCAGTCTTCAGACCTCATAGCATTCGAATACAGTTTTACAACACTACATTGGTTTGATATTCAAAAATAAAAGTAATTATGATACGTATTTTCATCATATTTCATCGACGTCGGTCTCGTGAGATTAAATTATATTTACGAAATATTATTAAATTCTGAATTCAAGGAGTAAAATCTAAATATATAGAGCGCATAATATTTTATAGCTTATAGAATTTATTCAAATAATAATTTAGTTGTTAGAAAAAAGTACGCAACTGACAAAGTAAATTTATTACGAGTTATAACCAACACTAATTTTTCATTGAGCGTAATTTATTTTATTTTTCAGAATTTATTATTCAAAGTACTCGGAACAAATTTTCAATTTAATTTATATTGGTATAAACGTTGTCCACGATTCAAAGTTAGAGATTTTAATGCATTATTTGAAATAAATAATACGAATATGAATACATTGATAAGAAGTTGACAAAAAAGTAGCTCTGCTGTACCTATAAACTTTGAGTAAATCACTGTAATGTTAAATTTGAATTAAATGATAAATTAATGCATGCAAAAAACGATTCTCGCCTGAGACTGTCTGTCACCCCTATATTATGTTATTCAATATACCTATTTTATCATAGTATATTTATATTGGTATTAGAGCAATTTATTTTACCAATAAAATAGTTTGGTATAATTAGGTGAAAGTATAAAATTAATCTTTTAAAAAATTATAGCTTACCGCTTATGAAAAAAACCTGTAATTATATATTTTCAATATTTTTCAAATGTGATAATACTGGTTAAACAATTCATATAAAATTCCAAAAATGTCATGTTTAGGAGATATTAATATGAATTTTCAGTAAAATAGGAGATATAAAAGTACCATCTATATATATAGTCTTAATAACAGTACTTATCGGAGTTAAAATTAATTTCCCCACCCTTTCCAGTGTTTTACAGTCATAAATGTATAAATGATAGTATTATAGTTGTACATTTGAACCACCATATTCGATCGTCCAACACGTAGGTATCTTAAAAGTTTTTATTCCATTAGTTTATCTTAAACAGGTACCTATAGCAGCTGTGGACCGAGGACGCACTCTGGCACTGTAATATAATTTATCGATAAGACTGCGGACGCACACGGGATATTCCCAAAATTTCAAGTCTTTGCGGTAATTTAATTTTGAATTAGGTACAACAAAAAAATAAATAAAATTAATCCGGTCAAAAATCTTGAATTGCGTAAAAATTCCCATATTCCTTATTATTTTTTAGTCTTTCCAGATTATGTTAAAAAGTACTGAGAATTGTTATTTTTACCTCTCAAAAATACCATCTAGATCCATTTTACTTCCAGAAACCACCCTCTAAGTTAAAGACCAGGTCATTATTTCTGCTATAATTTGTGTACACTGCAGACCCAACAAGAACCCATCATTGTAAAATCAATACATTTATCAGTGTAGGGATAGGATCCACAAAACTGTTTTTAACTGTTAAAATATTATAATATTCAAGTGCCGTAAAAATAAAAAAATAAACGAACTTCCAATAATTTATTCGAATAAAACGTAAACATTAATTTGCAAGTCCCATGGAATGCCTATAATATTTTTTACGATTTCTCATCATACGATGATTATTTGTCGGAATTACTGTATAATTGGTGTTGCACTTAAACTTTCTAATCTCTCGTGTGTTCCAACCAAAAATATTATTAATTTTATTTATAGTATTGATTTTTTCACTATTGGTGTAGAGGTTGAGACTATCAAAAAAATAATATAATAATGCATATTGCATATATTTTGCATTATGATAATTATGGCAAATACAATCAAACGATTAATCCGATAAACATGGATCGAATGCAATAATTATACTGTGTGACATGGCGAAAAAATTGCACAACAGTCAACAGCACAATAATATTATTATGTGTACTTCAAAACTATTATATATAACGATGATGACATGGAAATGCATAAAAAACTGATATAGAGGACATGCGCACTTTGATAGAGAAAAATAAAGTAGATTTCCACTAAAGAAACTTTGCATGAGTTTACAACTATAGGAGACTTTACTTGGGAAATTTTACGTTTGCGTGCATAAAAGGTTATACAATAGCTTTCCTGCATAAGCCATCCTTGAGAAATGGAACATCATTGTTGACCCTGTACCTACATAAGTCTACGGTGTTTTTTTATATAATTTGTCTTTTTTATCTCAATTAGTTATTAGGTATACGAAAGGTAAACATTACAACATTACAAGAAAATTACAACAAAAAGCATCTATTTGAATATAAATAATTGTATCATAGGTACCATTACTATACTGGCTCATTGAAGTGTCAAATAGTATATTACAATACTTACTCGGAATATTAGGTATGTATAATGTACAATGTATATTACTCATATTATTAAAGCTTAAACTTGTCTATTAAGCTTATATACTATATAGTTATACTCGAAACGTACATTTCTAGAAGAGATTAAAATAATCAATAAACTGGTTAAAAACAAGTTGTATGAGTAGTTTGAATGCATTTAAGTACTATGCATACCCATATAACGGATTAATATAATATTATATTATAATGATACTATATTATAAGCTTCGCGTATTGTGATATTAAGTCGTATTTGATTATTTTCAAGTACCTGCTAAAACCTATTTGGATTAGTATAGAACAATTTTTAATTTAAAACTATAGGTAGGTGCTCATCATTAATAGTTTCATTGATTGGTTTAAAATATGATTTTTAATCATAATTCAATTTTAATAATTTACACGCTATTAAAAAAAGTGATAAGATTTGTTTTACAAAAATGGTATATGGAATAGGTGCACATTGCGAAATAGAACATGAATACAACATTTTGAATTGTATAATAAATTATACTTAAAAAAAACGAATACCTGCTAAGTGTAGACGTGTAATTCATATTTTTTAATAGTTTTTATTTAATATCAATAAGCTTTTTCAATAATATACAATACAATTGTTGTATATACAATAATACGCAAACTGTTAAATAATAATAATAATATGTGATAACACATAATAATATATTGTAGAAAAATTATTTCATGTATTAAATTAGTAGTTATTATCAATTAATTCAACATATACATAATAATAATTATTATTAATTTTATTATTACTTGAACTTTAAATCTGTACCAATGCATTTAATAAAATTGCTTTGATTATTTTTAAAATTTTACATTTAGGGAGCAATGAATTTATTTATTTTACCATGATTTGTGTTATTGTTGTACCTACCTATATTAGTTTTTTGTTTTTGGTGTCAATCAATTAAATTGTTTAAACTGCATGTTATGCTAAACATTTTTTCGTTATTGTTATAAATGACCGCATGTTCTGTTGCAATTTTTTTAATCTATAAAGATCACTTTATTGTATGAAACTTTTGAGACTTTCGGGCGTTTCTTTTAGGCATCTTCGTATTATTCATTTTATATTTTACACCATTAATAATGTTATTACATTACTCAATTATTTAATTAAAACGCGTACTACCTAACTTAAAAAATAATTATTTATAATACTACTATATATGTATATAAATTTATCTTGGATTTTTTATTTAGATTTTTTTTACAATGCACGTGTTCATTGAAATCAACTGTGATGCAGTTTGTATAGAAACTTTTCATTTTCCTGATGCAGAGACTTTCAGACAAGACCGATAAAATCATATTATTGAATTTCAATAGGTAAGACATCCAAAGAACATAAATTGTGTTTTCATAAATTATTTTCGCTGATTAATTTTAATAGTTTTGTTATCGTTGATTTATTACTAATTAATTGCACTGCAATATTAAAATCTGTTTTATTGGTATTTGTTCTTTTTTTTTTTTAGAAGTTCAAAAGTATTGCAAATTTATTCTACCATAGTGAAAAGTTCGTTAAAATTAAAATCATTTTTTCAATGGACATAAATCAATAACATTTCATCGGGATAAACAATAAAATTGATTGTACTAATGTACTATCACATCATTATAAACATTATAGTTTAAATAAAAGAAATGTGTCAATGTAAGTAAATTGTACCTACACAAAATATAGGTAGATAAGGAACTTATTTCATCGTTTACAAACAATAGATTACCTATTGAAAGAGTCACGTGGGGATACAATTCGTGTTCAATTGACACGGAAGTTATTTATTTCTATCAAAGTTGCAATAATAATAAAATATTAAAATATATAATATTATTATACGTTTTAAGCCACGCGATGACAATTCGGGTTATCTATAGTCTATATTTAATGTAAATAAAATTGTGATTTATACTCGTACAGTGTACGCCTAATGTAATATATATTAAACATAAATACATTATATATTAATACATATTACGTTACTAGAAATATGTATATTATCGACAATAAACGAGAAGTACCTACCTATAATGTACGTCGTAAAGTATATAATATAATATATTATGTTTTTCTTATGGAAGTCTTTATAGATCATCACTAAATTTACTTTTTAATATTGTTCGATGTACAATCGTATATTGGTTTTTGTTTTATCGCACAAATAAATATATCCAATTTCAGAAAAAAAAAAAATTATGGTTGGAATTTTATAATTTATTTCTATATAATGGTGACAAGCGTGAGATAAAGTCTTCATTACAACTTTTTAAAAAATGGAAATTTTCTTGATATAAACAATTTGTCATATAACATTAAGAAAAAAAAAACCCCGTCGTTCTCTTGCCTACATGCATACGCGACGTTACTATAACGTAACGAAACGTAATTTGAGCGATACGAAATCAAAATATACATATTTTATACGGAGTCAGTACGATTTTTTTGTAAAGAATTTAATTTAATTTTTACATAATATAAAATCATGCACAGTTGCCATATTAACAGTGTTCGTAAATAACACAATCCAAGGAGTACTATCGCTACATAATAATGTATTATGTTTATCGTACACGAGTGTTAATAATAATAGCGCGTTCGCATAACCTGTGGCCAGAGGCGTACTGAGGGGTGTTCGGCCCAGTGGGAAATCACGGTCACCGGCCCAAATAGAGGTGGCCTGAAGAGTGATTAGCCCCCCAAAAAATAAACACCCCCCACCCCCCCCCCCCCCCCCAAAAAAAATCTTAAATAAATATAATTAATTGTTATAAGGTACCTATAAATAGCATGTACAATTTAATTTAATTAGGTCAAATACGTACTCTGGTGTGTGTTATGTTACATACTGATACTATGGGTCTAGTTTCAACATTAAAAAACATGATAATCAACAATTAGACTCAAAAGAATTTTTTTCATATAATATAATTCATAGATAGAGATAGGTGGCAAAGTTTAGTAATGTCAGCAAAATCTCTTAGAGAGTAGTCATGCCAGAGAATGAAGAAGAAGAATCATAATCCATACAAATTAATGCATTATTATTTATTATAGTTAAGAAAATACTTAAATTATATAAAACAAAACTGAAATGACAATTTTATATTGAAAACATTTTAGTCATTACTGTAAAACTAGCTTTTAAATATTCAATGATATTTGAAATTTCAATTTCATTGAGTAATTGTTTTTCAACACTCATAATTAAGAGTGCTTCTAAATTATCTTGACTTATATTGGCTCTGAGTCTTGTTTTAACAAGCTTAAGTTTGCTGAATGTCCTTTCGCAGTTGACTTCGGTGACTGACAAAGTAAGAAAAAACTCATATGAAGCACATAGTTGAGTATAAGCCAAGACATGCATGTTTAAATTGTATACAAGTTTGTATACACATTGTAAACAATTGTTACATATAAATGTCATGTCATAATAAGTTATGACATGATTGGGCAGCAATTTGTAATTTGATTTTTTTTTTTCACGTTCTTTGGCAGCTCCTCCTTTTTGTTTTTTAGAATTCATATTTATAAATTAAAATGCACAGTATCAATATGACAATATGTAATAAAACATTAATAAACGACAAACTGAACGGGTGCACTGTACTAAAAATGATGCTCTTATGGCTAAATTATTAGTTTGAATATGGGCAATATGTGCTTATAGTTAGAATTGTTTACAGATTAGCAGTCGGCAATTGCGCACGTTCGTAAAAACAATATTGTTATTTTTGGATCAAATAACTCACTCACATTAATATGAATTTACATAGCTACATAGTCGACCACCACCCAGCCTATGTATTTCAATGAAAATACGAAATTATCCTTATTATTTATTAAAAGCTATAAATAGCAATTCCGGGCTGAATTAAATTTATATTGCTTATATTTATATTATTGTTTATTTGTGTCTAGTGACATTGATTTTATAATATACTAATAATATAGTATATTATAAAACCAATGCTAGTGATAACCACATTTATAAAGATTTTAATATCATTATAATTTATTGCATAAGATATGCCTAAATAGATTTATTTTGATAATTATTATTATATTTTGTTTTGTTTTAGTATAAAGTATATAAATTTATACATGATTCAGGCCGGCGGCCTTAGAAAGCCTGCGGCCCAGTAGGACTATTCCCACTGTCCCACCTGGCCAGTCCGCCTCTGCCTGTGGCTTCCTTGTATAATATAGGCAGACGTAGCATATAGGTACTATATATACAGACATATTATTATGGATTATGGTCTACAGCACGGATAAATTTGACCATGGTCTACAGTGTGTTATAATGTTATATACATTAATCTATGGTCGTAGTGATAACAATTATTGTTGTTTTGCCAAGTAAAAAATCCTGAATAATTAATAGCTTACTTAGTATAAATATCAAAACAATGATATCTTGATGAAAGAAAAGTTGAAAATTAAATTGAATAGTTCCATTGCATTCAACTAGGTATATTTCCATTAGAAATTATGTATTTTACTTTGAAAAATATTATATTTATGAAAATAAAACTACTAAACATAAAATGTAATTTTTCTCAAAATGGCATGGAGGGAAATTACGGCGTTTTTTCTTAGGACGGCAGAATATTATTATCGTTTTTACCCGTACGCCAGCGTCAACGGATTTCTCCGTGAATACGCGAACAGTGAACAATCATAATAAATAATAATAATACAGTTACCCGGTGTCATATTGTATACTGCCGTGGGGGTAGGCATCGATCCTTCGCCTACGCATATATAATGCATAATATATTATTATGCTTCACATGTCATATAAGACATAATATTATTATCGCGTATGTTTGCGCAAAATATCAAAACGATCGACCATAGGCGCAATTTCAACTTTTAACTATGGGGGGGGGGGGGTGAGGTGGCTGAATATATTAATATATATAATAAATATATATATTATATATTAAATAATATTGATTATGAGATAACAAGAGACATTTTGTAAAAGAAAAAGTTATTCGATAGAAAATTTCAGTCTTAAGGGGATACGCGATATCTAAAATCCTTTCATCAGGGCACCGCGTTTTACAACACAACAAGTTTAAGAACCACTGGTTGACAGTGGGTGTATAGACTAATCCATGGTCGTAGTGATAATACTATCGTTTTGACCTGTCAACCATGAACTAAGATATATCTTAGTTCATGGTGTCAACGGATTTTCGCGTAAATACTCGAACAGTGACCACACATTATAATATTGTAGTAACACGGTGTTATTGCATATGGCCATGGGAGTTGGCACTGATCCGTCACCTTATGCATACAATGCATATATGCACGTAATATTATATAAAGCATAATATTATTATCGTGTATGTTTGCGCAAAACATTAAAACGGATCGCGATCGAATTACGGCGGCCTTATATTATTATAATAAGTCCGACGAACGCAGTTGACCGTCTTTGATAACGGTACCTAATACTATAGTTTTAAAAATAATAAATAGTCATGTGAATAATATTAGGTACATGGGTTATGAATAGGTAATTACTAAATAATAATATTATTTAGTTATTATCACGAACCAAGATAACATGGACTGGAAACGAAGTGGTTGGCGACTTTGGGAGGGGTCGGGTCCGATTTCATACGGATTTTGTATGAAAGGGCAAATTGACGGACCACCCCGATCACCTGGTGGTGAATTATTATTTTTATTTTAGGGATTTGCATAAATCTATAAACGTTTATATATAGGACTAAATGGGAATTATGCGCCATTATTTCTACGCAAACTAGGACGTCAATACGTGTATCATTTCATTCGTTTCCAGTTCGTATTATACTATTATCTTAGTTCATGGTGATTAGTACCCAGAAGACTTTCAAGACTTTAAAAAACTAAAAATAAATATAGGTACACCTACATATTTTGTAATTTATATTTTTTGGTACTTTCTGGCCATAGATAATAAATACATGGATAGGACATAACGTATTAATTATGTTTTAGTTTTGCGGTCCTACATAGATAAGAAATTGAGGCCGTTTGCTTACATTTTTATACGTATGATACTATGATTGCATCTATATAGATAATCATATAATCGATATAGTTATACTTTTTTGGCCTCAATTCGTATAATTTCATTCTTCACAGTTATGTCCTATCCATGTATTTATTATATATGGTTCTGGCACACAAATTTATATCAAAATTATTATCTGTAATATTTAAACTAAGATTGTAAATAATTTACAATGTTTTTCACGTTGGCGTCACTGCTGGATCACTGGTATAAACATCGTGGTATACATCCTTATAATTTTTTAAAAACCATTCGGTTCAAAATTCGCGGATTATTATTATGGTTTGAAGTGATCTGGATGTGTCGTCAATCGTCATCATGGATCTATAAATAATTATAATATGTACTAAGCGACAATGCTTAACGGCGTTTATCACGATGCACCTAACGACAAAATCCCCAGACTCGCACGTATACGAGAAAATATGTCATGAATAAAACTACAGGAATTCTAAAGAAAATTGGGACACGCTGAATAAAATTCACGTGGAATGTGCACATCAAAATATAATAATATATATTTTCCCACATGGCCCAAAAGTGAAGTGGATCGTCGTGAATCTATACAATTATGTCTGAGAAGATTGTGGGCGAGTAGGTAATGATGAACAAGTAAATAATTATTTGAAATTTTTAACGTGATATGTTTTTGAGGTAGACACAACTTTTTATTTCCATCCGATTTTTCTAACCCATTTTACGTAACGCTTTGTGTATTGTCATATAAAAATGCAAATTAATGAATTTATGAAAAAAATATATATATATATTATATTTATTAAGATATACAAAATATTGAGTAAAGATGCCACCGAATGATGAAACTCTATCTATTGTTGATGTTTAAAGTTTTCCTGATATACTTGTATAATACTCATGTTATCTTTCTTATATCATATTATATATTATATATTATATATTTATGTCTACTAATATAGATAGTATATTTCGACTTAAAATAAAAATATGAATACGCATCTAACAAATACATTTTTGTGAATATAGCAATCGAAAACGACTATATGACGTAGAAAATAATCCATTCTTCAAATTAATTTTCAGATATTTAATATTAAAACGTAATAAACAAACACCTAACGGAAAATGAAAAAAAGAACTGAGAGATGACTGTATTTACTATATTTTGACTTCTAACATTGTATATAGAGAAATATATAAATTAAAAACTCATTTTCTTTTAGGGATTTTTAGATTTAAACGTTGTATACACCCAGTACTGTACGTACAAAAAATAAATTTTTTCACGAACCTCACGAACATTCCATATAATTTATCACGACCGTGTAATAATATTGTACGCAGTACTATTCACGGGCCAACTGGTAAATTCATAATTCATTAAATTCCAAACAAAATGTAGCGTATGCTACTAGATATTTTTCTACTACACTATATCCAAAAATGTATCTATAATACACCTCAATTTTTCTTGAAGAGGAAAAAATCTAGTAACATATATACGATTGTCGGAGGTTTTTTGAGTGTGATATTTTAATGATACGTGGTAACCTCAGCCGGTAAATGAACAATCATGATTATAACATGCAATTGTTGAGTATTATGTCTAAATAGTTTTATGGGCACTGCACGATAAGTGCAAAAATGACCGATGGGATCTCAGATAGCGAAGCCTTTGCGGATAAATTTGTTTTGTCGGGTAGTATTGCGTACCAAAATGTATTATATTTTATGAGTTTAAAATATATATCTTGACTATATAGGTACCCTATGGCCCTATCACATTCGCCGGCTATCGAGGTTCTACTGCAATCCCACGTTACGATTTACGATGAAGAAAACCTATAGGTACGTTTAACGATTTAATATATTTGATATAACCTATAGCTATCATCTTTATTGTACTTTATTGTTTGTACTGTTGACTGAACGTGTATAGGTATAAACACGTATATATTATGAAATTTTTTTAAGTTTTAATGTTGGTACGCAAATTATTTCCACTTTTATATCATAAAATGACACGATACAAAATTAATGTTTAATATTATATTACACGTAATACTAACAACTGTACGGTAATTATCATAATATAAAGTTGTCGGGAAAATCGATCGTAACTCATAAGTTATAGGTATTATAACTTATTGAACAAAAATATTAATAAAGAATTTAATGTTGTTTTTCGTTTTTTTTTTAATTGTATGACTAGCACTTTCACATAAGACGATAGTGCAAGACAAACATCTATGAGCTTTATAAACCATTATTTTTCATCAAGTTTAAATTCATAAAATGATTAGGAGCATATAACATACTATCAGTTGATTTAAAATGTATTAATCCATCTTGCGTGTGTTTACCTAAACTGCTAAATATAATATGACAAAGTAATTTTTTTTTTCTAAAATCGGAGGGTTATTTATTTTCAATTATTATTTTAGATTTGTATAAATATTTATAAAAGATAAGGAAAAACTACTTTTTCAAATTCAAAATTAAATTTATAGGTTAATTAAAATAAGCACGAGTTTAAATTTGAGATATTATTC